>NW_025228057.1:262250-262910 GCF_018294505.1 Triticum aestivum
ACCAACCGCGACTAAAGGGTACCCTTTAGTCGCGGTCCGCCTCCCCAACCGGGACTAAAGGGTTTTGGCGCCGCTTTCGCTCCCGCGCAGAAAGACCCTTTAGTCGCGGTTGGGGACAACAACCGCGACTAAAGGGTACCCTTTAGTCGCGGTCCGCCTCCCCAACCGGGACTAAAGGGTCTGTGCTGGAACTGGCGCGGTGCGGTGGGATGTTTAGTCCCACCTCGCTAGCCGAGAGGCTTCGACAGTGGTTTATAAGCGCGGCTGCGCTCACCACTTCGAGCTTCTCTCAAATGCAGGCTTACGGGCCTATTCTGTCACTGTGTGCCTGTGGGCCTACTGGGCCTTCTGCGGGCCTGAATCCTGGCCCATTAATGGGTTTCTAGTCGTATTCAGGCCGTGGTGGCCCAGTAGGTGGCATATTTTTTTTATTTTTTGCCTGTTTTTTGTTTTATTTATTTTGTTTTGTTTTTCTTCTTTTTTTCTTCCTTTTTTCCTTTTTCCTTTTTTCTTCTGTTTTTTCTTCTGTTTGTTTTTTTCTTCTGTTTTTTTCTTATGTTTTTCTTCTGTTTGTTTTTTTCTTCCTTTTTCCTTCTTTCTTTTTTGCTTTATTTATTTTGTTTTGTTTTTCTTCTTTTTTTTCTTCCTTTTTTCCTTTTT
>NW_025228057.1:265120-278649 GCF_018294505.1 Triticum aestivum
CACGACCTTGAAACCATTCCGGATGCCGGTCATCTGGGTCTTTCAAAAGTTGCTGGTCCTGCCGTGCTTCCTTTGTATCATTTGTCTTCCCATACACGCCCAAGAAGCTTAGCAGGTTCACGCAAATATTCTTCATAACATGCATCACGTCGATTGCAGAGCGGACATCTAGGACTTTCCAATATTCTAGCTCCCAAAATATAGATTTCTTCTTCCACATGGGTGCGTGCCCGTCAACTCCCCGCGGAACTGATTGTCCGCCAGGACCCTTTCCAAAGATGACTTTCAAATCCTTGACCATATCAAATATCTCAGCACCAGTACGTTCCGCAGGCTTCGGCCGGTGATCTGCCTTGCCGTTGAAATGCTTGCCTTTCTTTCTTACGTTATGATTTCGGGGAAGAAATCGACGATGACCCAGGTACACGTTCTTCTTACAATTAACCAAACGTACACTTTCAATCTCATGTAAGCAGTGCGTGCATGCATTGTATCCCTTATTTGGCTGTCCCGAAAGGTTACTGAGAGCAGGCCAATCATTGATGGTTACAAAAAGCAACGCTCGTAGGTCAAATTCCTCTCCTTTGTGCTCATCCCAGACACGTACACCAGGTCTGGCCCACAACTGTAAAAGTTCTTCAACTAATGGCCTTAGGTACACATCGATGTCGTTGCCGGGTTGCTTAGGGCCTTGGATGAGAATTGGCATCATAATGAACTTCCGCTTCATGCACAACCAAGGAGGAAGGTTGTAGATGCATAGAGTCACGGGCCAGGTGCTATGGCTGGAGCTCTGCTCGCCAAAAGGATTAATGCCATCAGTATTTAGACCAAATCTTATGTTCCTTGCGTCAGCTGCAAAATCTTTGAACACTCTGTCGATCTTTCTCCATTGCGTTCCATCAGCGGTGTGTCTCAACTCCCCGTCGGACTTACGGTCCTCTTTGTGCCATCGCAACGACTTGGCATGCTTTTTGTTCATGAACAGACGTTTCAACCGTGGTATTATAGGAGCATACCACATCACCTTGGCGGGAACCCTCTTCCTGGGTTTCTCGCCCTCAACATCGTCACCAGGGTCATCGCCTCTGATCTTATAACGCAATGCAGTGCATACAGGGCATTCATTCAAATTCTCGTATTCACCGCGGTAGAGGATGCAGTCGTTAATGCATGCATGTATCTTTAGAACCTCTAAACCTAGAGGGCAGACAGCCTTCTTTGCTTCGTACGTACTGGCGGGCAACTCGTTATTCTTCGGGAACATATTCTTCAACATTTTCAGCAAATTTTCAAATGATGAGTCACCTACACCTTCCTGTGCCTTCCATTTTAGCAAATCCAGTGTGCAGCCCAGCTTTTTCAGACTATTATCGCATCCTGGATACAACGACTTTTTGTGATCCTCTAACATGCGATCCAAATTCTCCCTATCCTTGTCAATTTCGCAGCGTCTCCGTGCATCAGCAATGGTCCGACCAAGATCATCAGCGGGCTCATCATGTGCCTCTTCTTCACCTTCACCTAACCCTTCCCCACCTTCAGCATCATCCTCCATGAAAGTATCACCGAAATGATCATGATAGTTGTCATCGATATCATCCCCTTCTTCATCTTCTTCCATTCTAACCCCTCTTTCTCCATGCTTGGTCCAACAATTATAGCTTCGCATGAAACCGTGCCGAAGCAGGTGCATGTGAACGTCTCTTGAGGAGGAGTAACCCTTCTGATTCTTACAGACAGCACATGGACAGATAATAAAACCTTGCTGCTTGTTCGCATTTGCCACTACGAGGAAATCTTTCAAACCCGTAGTGAACTCGCCGGAGAGTCGGGGACCGTACATCCATTGTCGATTCATCTGCATTATTATTATATAAAGTATATAATTAACAATCATGCATTTGTTAAACTAACTAGCTAGAAATAATACAAATTAAACAATGAACTACACACATGCATATTTTATCAATGACACATGAAAGGTTCAAGTTGCTAACCGCGATCGCGGAGGAAAAATAAATGAGAAAGCTCAAGTGTGGCTCGGACACTTCATATCATGTTTGTTTCAGGCTCTCGGGCATTTCATCAAACACCTTGTGTGCATAGGAGAAACCAAAAGCAAACCCACCACCCCCTTCTGAAAATTGTGAAGTGAGCTGAGTGAAGTGAAGTGAGCTGAGTGAAGTGAAGTGAGCTGAGTCCTATATATAGGGATGGGCCTTTAGTCGCGGTTGGCCAGGCCAACCGGGACTAAAGCCCCACCCGTCCGCCAGCTGGATGGGCCTTTAGTCCCGGTTGGCCTGGCCAACCGCGACTAAAGGCCTTCGGGGACCTTTAGTCCCGGTTGGCCAGGCCAACCGGTACTAAAGCCCCTCCCGTCCGCCAGCTGTCGACCGAGCGCGCTGGGCCCAGATAGTTGGTCGCGGGTCTTCTCCCGAACCGCGACTAAAGACCCCTTTGGTCGCGGTTCGATTGTTTTGGGGACTAATGGGGGCGTATGGAAGCCTCTTTTTCTACCAGTGATAATTGAAAAAGTAGCATACATACTACCACATGGTATATATGAGACATGAGGGTAACAAGCTACCATCGGTGACCATCGGTGATATGATAGTACATACTACCTAGCTCCGCACCCTCACCGAGCCCGCCTTCGTCCGCCGCTACCGCGACTTCCACGGGACGCCCCTCGTGCTCGGCTTCCTCCACAACCCGGTAAACCGCCGCCTCGCTCGCTTCGTCCCCACCACGGCGTTCCGCCCGCCCGCCTCCACCGACCACCGCACCTCCGTCGTGCTCGACTGCCGCCACGGCCGCGCCCTCCTCTCGACTACAGATCCTCGGAGTTCGTCGTCTGGGATCCCGTCACAGGCCGCGAGCGCCGGATCCCCGACGACGTGCCCGATCGCTACACGAACCACGTGGTGCTCTGCGCCGCGGGCGCCGGCTGCGACCACAGCGCCTGCAGCGGCGGGGCGTTCCTCATGGCCTCCGCGGGCGTGCACGTCATGGACTTGGTGCAGGCGGACGCTTGCGTCTATTCGTCTGAGACCGGCGTGCGGAGGGGACCAGACGGCATCTACCTCGATTACAACGATGGGCAGTTCGATGAGGGCTGCCCATACAGCCTCGAGGCTGATCGGACTGGCGTGCTTGTTGGGGGCACGCTCTACTTCGTCTGCCAGTCGGGTGCCCTGCTGCGGTACGGCTTTCTGGGTAAGCAGAACCTGTCGCTGATCAAGCCGCCTCCCGGCAAATTTCATGGCAGGGGCACCATTGTCACGAGGGCGGAGAACGGCGGGCTGGGATTGGCCACCTTGGGTCGTGACGTGCTCCACCTGTGGTCGACTGAGACCGGTCCTAATGGAGATGTCAAATGAGTGAAGATGAACGACATCCATCTCCAGAAGCTGATGCCTTTCAAGAGCCCAGCACGTTTGATTGGATCCACTGAAGACACCAATGTTGTTTTTGTGACCTCAGATGACCATGGCATCTTCACTATTGAGCTCAAGTCATTGCTGACGAGGAAGGTGTGCGAGATGGGCAAGGTCAAGGATTTTTTTCCTTACGTCTGCTACTACACTCCAGCTGGTACAACTTCTTCTACATCCTCATCTTTGTTTGGTTAATTGTGATGCGTGACTATTTTGTCAGCCGTCATGAAGTTAACAAAATATTTGATAAGCCAACCTTGAATTAATTTGGAGACACGAGAAAGACACTGACATATGTATCTCATCGGGGCAATGGCATATATATGTCATCGGGAAAATGAATGCACAAGTAGGAAGTTGTTGGTCTAGTTGTCCTGTACTCCTGTTTTCACATTTGTTTGGCCAGTCTGAATACCAGAACAAGAACATAACGCTGTAAACCTTTAGATTCAGTATGTGACTCCATGTAAGTTTGATTGCTGGGCGCTGGAATATAATACCATGCTTATAAGCTCTCTTTTTTCAGCTTGTGCTAGAGGCACGTTGCCAGCACCTGTGGGTCCTCAGTGATCTTCGACAAACCATTTGAGGATATGAGTTGGTAAGTCAGCAAATGGAATGGATGGGTCCATCATTTTGCAGTTCTGATGCTTCTCTAGGGTTTCCTTTTCATTGACCAGTTCAACTAGTTCATCAGCTTGCTGTGTCGGTGCTTTCTGATTTCCAGTTATTTGTTTTTCCATGAGGAAGTTTTAGTGGGAATACAAATCTCGGTATCTTAGTCAATTAACGTTCTGCTCACCGAATTCTTTTGAACTAGACTCGAAAAATAAATTCAGTTTACCACGAACAACATAAATATGTATCAGCTTACTATCTTGGCACATGAGCTATTTTTCAGTCAACGCGTGGCGAGTCCACCTGGAACTGAATATGCACTGTTTTCTTTGAAATTGAATCACGGTGGTTGAAATTTAGTTTCATTTGGACAAGCTACCCCAAGTATCATCAATTCATGGTGGCTAATTTGTTTTGCTTCTTGATGAATCGGCGCTTGTCCTGATTTAAGACTTTTCATGTTATTTCTCAGCTTATTTGAGCTATTATCGTTTCTGTTTAACATAGACAATTGTAGCTGCCCTTTTTGATTCAGAAAAATGGTCTTGATGTCTGTGGTTTGGTTAAACATTTTCTCAGCATATCGCTATTCGTCAGTCTTACTCACATAACCTCCAATATAGTTTGTCTGATCCAAACTAAATGTTGGCTGTTGCTATGGTTTGTGTGCAGTCTATTTTTCTTCGATCTTGGTCATTAAAGATGTGATAAGAAAGAAATTTCAAAAGGTTTGATAATCTAGAATGTTCATATGGAGTTACTTTATTATCTACTGAGACCAGATGTATCGGAAAAATTGAAAATATACCAACAGTAGGAGTTGACCAATAATACTGAGTTGATTTAGTGTTCAGGCCTTATGCACAATTTCCACAATGTTGAAGATAATATTTACTGTTTAAATCGTACACAAATCGTGAGATAAATTCAATGGCTTTGCATAACTGCCCTTTTTGGTTCAGAAAAATGGTGTCGGTGTCGTTCGTTTGTTTAAACATTTTCTCAGCATATCTCTATTTGTCAGTCTAAATCATGTAACCTCCAATATAGTTTGTCTGATCCAAACTAAATGTTGGTTGTTGCTATGATTTGTGTGCCATCTATTTTTCCATCAATTTTTTCACTGTAGATGTTTAATAAATTATTCTGAACGCATGATAAAAATGGCATGACTAGGTTCATATTAAACACTGCTTTCTTCACGAATAGTTGCTAGTCTTATGTTTTCTAAAGTATGCCGAGTAAAAAAAATTAGACATGGTTCTTACTTGAGGCTTCTACTGCATGAATTTTATTAAATCCGATTTGTTAGGTACTACCTAGCTCGTAGTACATTTCTAAAGGGTATGCCTGTCATTAAACTAGAAACCAGATGTCTATCCTTTGTTACCCCATGAGCCCCTCATACTCCAATGATAAGAAAGAAATTTCAAAAGGTTGATAATCTAGAATGTACATATGGAGTTATTTGAACCAACTCTTTTAGTATCTACCAAGACCAGATGTAGCCAAAGAAATTTTAAAAAATGCCAACAGTTAGAGTTGACCTATATGCTGAGATGATTGAATCTTTGGGCTGTTGGCACGATTTCCACAATGTTGAAGATAATATTTACTGTTTAAATCATACAAAAATTGTGAGATAAATTCAATGGCTTTTGCATGATTGAGTATTACAGTTTGGTTTAGCTGAAAACATTGGTTGCTTTGCAGGTATCAAGAGGTACTTTTGTGGTGACTGAGATGCAGAAATGGATTATTTGCTGTAGGTTCTTCCATTCTGTATGCTGTGCACGGGGCCTGTGATGTGCTCCAGAAGGAAACTGGCTCTGTGTGTCATGCCCTGGTGAAATGGTTTGTGAACTTGTAACACATGCCCTGGTGAACTGTAACTGGGAATTTAATCTTCTAAGCCATGAACTTCCGTCTATTGTCTGATTTCTGTAGACATTATTCCAACTGGCACGAAGATAATTTAACTTGCTTCTGTCTAATGAATTAGATTTAGCCCTGTCAGCTAAACCTGCAGTTCATTTGCTCCATGCTGTCGAAACAAGCAAGTTGATCTTGCCTATATTTCGTGTTCATAATTTATATCTTTTCAGTGTCTTGTGCTTACGAGCCACTAAAACGCGTTTCATTTTCTGTGTCTCAAACAATGTACGTTTATCATTCGTTAGCGTTGACACCGGAAAACTTTTCAGATTTCGGAACAACAACGATGTGATATGTTTTCCAGCCATCATAATCCAGTCGTTCGTTTAAGGCACCTATGGCACGATTGTGCGCACGGACCATAACCATTACAGATATTTGAATGCATTGAGAAAAAAGCGCGTCAAATCTTGATTTGAACAGTGCAGTAGTTTTCATTTTGAATAAAAGGCACGAGCCTCAATTTATAGGTAAAGTCATACGACAATGTACACAGCCAAGCACTGAAAGATTCACATACATCCATAGATTAGGTTTTTAACTTTTTATTTGTCAGACCGCCACTTCATTGGTTCATTTGCCACAAAAAACTAACTAGAATATTTAAGTTAAGGTGTGTTTTTTTTTTAAATCCTCAGATCAAACGAATACACAGAATATTGGATGCAAACCATCAAGAAATCACAAAGTTAGGTGTTCAATACCTACTTTACGAATTAGTTTTGAATATTTCTCTGGTTATTTTTTTACTAAAAAGAGTAATGCACCTTAAAAAATGGGGCAAGGTGCTGGTTCTGATTTTTTTTAGTCCGACCGCTGGTCCAGTCTTATTTTTGAAACCATGCATACAGCTGCCATGCAAAGCCAAAGCACCAACACAACTAACCACATAGTCGGCCACCCTAGTCACAAAGACATAATAAACTCATGGGATGAAGGACCAAGATAACTAGGTTACTGCTTGGGCGACGCCGGAGTAGGACCAGACGGCCAACATTAGGTCGCGCCGGCGTCTCTGGATTTAACAAGAGGCTTCAACCACTGTAAAAATGCAAGCACTTTAAACATACAATCACAAGGCTTGTTATCGGTGGATGGTTCTTTCATGAAGGTAGACAGAACGGCAGTGAGAATGATTTTATGGAGACATGATGGATCAGTTATCTTCGCTGCCTATTGTTTCTTGTTTTGGACAACTCTAACCGATCTCCTAAAAATAGCGGAGTACCCGGCGAAGTAAACCCCTAGTGGAATATTTTCACTCCACTAAGATTTGGCCAGACCTAACTGATCCCTTATATATAACGGAGTAAAAATAAATTTGCATAAATTCAACATAGTTTCAACATAGCTTCAACCGAAATTTGCATAAATTTAAACATAAGTTAGTTTCAACATAGCTCCAACCTAGTCTTGACAATCGAAATTTAAACATAAGTTTAAACTTAAACCTAAATTAAACTAATCTTCATCCGAGGTCGAGCTTGCCTCGACATGCCACCGCCCATTGGGTCCGGGCCGGTGCCGTCATCGCTAGAGTCGGGGAAGATGCGCCGCCACTCCTCGGTGTCGAACTCCTCCTCCGGCACTGCCGTCGCCACCGCTGCCTTGCTCCTCTTCCTCGGAGATGACGATGGCCTCGCTGTTGACTGCCCGCTCCGTGAAGATGGCCTGCTCCGCTTCCATGAGCTTGGGGTGTTGCCGGCCTCCGCCGCGAGGCCCTCCCTCGGCTCCCGGTCCTCCCGAGCCGTCACTGCATCCACAACACCCGCCGCCACCGGGACGAGGTGGACCGGCGTCGTCCCAAATGGAAAGTTGAGCCTCGCCGCTGCGCCATGGAACCACACCTGCCACAAGTCATATTGCAGGCACTAGTAGAAAAAGGGTCAAATGTCAAGCACATTAGTGCCGGTTTGCTTTTGAGCCGGCACTAATGTGTGCATTAGTGCCGGTTCCAACGGCTAGCCAGCCGCTTTCATTAGTACCGGTTCGTGGCCGACCTTTAGCACCGGTTCGTGCCACGGACCGGTACTAAAGTGAGTGGTGGCAGGATGTTGTCAGTCCGGGGCCCCTCCAGCACCTTTAGTACCGGTTCATGGCACGAACCGGTGCTAAAGGTCGTCCTACCTTAGCCCTTCGTCCACCCGAGCTCGCTCTGTTCTTCCCCTTTCCCCTCTCCTCTCTGTTCTTCCCCTCTTCCTCTTGAGCTCATCACACATTTTGCCCAAAATTTGTCAAGATTTGAAGGCCCCCATCCATTCAAATGATCACAAAGGTTAGCAACTTTGTCCTTTCATCTCTCATTGCTAGATTAGCTCTTGCAATGCTTTGTATAGTGATTAATTTATGAGTTTAGTAATTTGGTAGAAAATATATGTGCTAGTATTTGATTTATATGCAATTTGTGGTCAAAACTAACACTTAGTTTGCATATGTAGGTGTGGTTTACTTAGTGCCTTCTAAATCTCTGTCGTAACCACAGTCGATCGCCCGCACCGTTCCGTCGCCGGCACCACCTTGTGGTGAACCTCTTGTTCATGAATGTTTTACATTACCCGTAGGTTGTGTGATTTGGATATATAGTTACTCATATAATTATCTTACCCGTAGGTTGTTTGTTATACATAGTGCCATGGTTTTGATATCCGTCCCCGTTGGCCCTCGTCCTTGTTATGATTCGGATGTGGTATATTCTCTTTTAAAACTAGTTGTTGCATTTCGTGTTTATGACAAATTATGCCCATCAAGTTGACATAGATATTTTTGTCTAGGAGGTTTGTGAACCGGAAATTCCAACCGACCCTATTGTCGAGAGGTTAAATTTAGTTGAAAGAGAAAACGAGTATTTGAAAGAAAAATTGAAAAGAATTGAGGGGGAGAAGATGGAATTGGAGTTGCATGTTGCCGATGTCGTCGATGATCACAAGATCAAGATGGAGAAAATGCGCTTGAAGATTAGAAAGATTAGAAAATATGCCATTGATAGTGAGGCTTGATATCATTATGCTGTTGGATCAATTGTTACCTTAGTTGCGATCTTGATCGCATTTGTTGTTGCATTTAAATTCTTTAGTTAGAGAGTTATTTGTTTGTTGCATTTAAGTCTTGTATGAACTTCATGTATGAACTTTATGTATGAACTTGTATTAATTTGGTCTATTCGGTGTTGTGTAATGAAGATGAGCCGACAATGGATGTACGATGACCGATGCTCTCCCGAGTTCAT
The DNA here is from genome assembly GCF_018294505.1 of Triticum aestivum. Lineage (NCBI taxonomy): Eukaryota > Viridiplantae > Streptophyta > Magnoliopsida > Poales > Poaceae > Triticum > Triticum aestivum. Next base: position 274,340 of record NW_025228057.1, read on the forward strand.
TAATGGCGTGCAAACTTTTCTGCTTGCGGCTGAGGCAAACAAGCGGGCGGATGGTTTTATGCCTTGTCCATGTTTAGTCTGTAAGAATGATCACAATTACTCTACGTCAAGAACCATTCACGTCCACCTGTTTAAGTCCGGTTTCATGCCCCACTATAATGTTTGGACCAAGCACGGAGAAAGAGGGGTTATGATGGAAGACAATGAAGAAGAAGAGGACAACGACAGCTATCTTGGCCATGGGTTCCCTGAATACGATGATACAACAATGGGGGAAGAAGCTGAGCCGGCAATGCGGGAAGAAGCTGAAGAAGAGGCATCAGATGAGCCCGCTGATGATCTAGGTCAGGCCATTGCCGATGCAAAGAGAAACTGCGCAAGTGATTTGGAGAAGAAGAAGTTGCAGCGCATGTTAGAGGATCACAAAAAATTGTTGTACCCGAATGCGAAGCTGACAAGAAAAAGTTGGGCACCACACTGGAATTGCTGCAATGGAAGGCAGAGAATGGTGTATCTGACAAGGGATTTGGAAAGTTGCTGGTAATGATAAAGAATATGCTTCCAAAGGACAATGAATTTCCCGAGAGTACGTACGAAGCAAAGAAGGCTGTCTGCCCTCCAGGGTTAGAGGTGCAGAAGATACATGCATGCCCTAACGACTGCATCCTCTACCGCGGTGAGTACGAGGATTTGAACGCTTGCCCGGTATGCGGTGCATTGCGCTATAAGATCAGGCGCGATGACCCTGGTGATGTCGAGGGCGAGCGCCCCAGGAAGAAGATTCCTACCAAGGTGATGTGGTATGCTCCTATAATACCACGGTTGAAACGTTTGTTCCAAAACAAAGAGCATGCCAAGGCGATGCGATGGCATAGAGAAGACCGTAAGAAAGATGGAAAGTTGAGAGTACCCGCTGACGGGTCGCAGTGGAGAAAAATTGGGAGAAAGTACGGGAAGGAGTTTGCAGATGACGCAAGGAACGTATGGTTTGCTCTAAGCGCAGATGGCATTAATCCTTTTGGGGAGCAGAGCAGCAACCATAGCACCTGGCCTGTGACTCTATGTTTGTATAACCTTCCTCCTTGGTTGTGCATGAAGCGGAAGTTCATTATGATGCCAGTGCTCATCCAAGGCCCTAAGCAACCCGGCAACGACATTGATGTGTACCTAAGGTAATTAGTTGAAGAACTCTTACAGCTGTGGAATGGAACAGGTGTACGTGCGTGGGATGAGCACATGGGGGAAGAATTTGACCTAAAGGCCTTGCTGTTCGTGACCATCAATGATTGGCCTGCTCTTAGTAACCTTTCAGGACAGACAAACAAGGGATACCACGCATGCACGCACTGTTTGGATGATACCGACAGTATATATTTGGACAATTGTAGGAAGAATGTGTACCTGGGACATCGTCGATTTCTTCCGAGCAGGCATCCCGTAAGAAAGAAAGGCAAGCATTTCAAAGGTGAGGCGGATCACCGGACGAAGCCTCGCCACCGTACTGGTGCTGATGTACATGATATGGTCAAGGATCTGAAGGTAGTCTTTGGAAAGGGTCCTGGCGGACAACCTGTTCCGAATGACGCTGACGGACGCGCACCCATGTGGAAGAAGAAATCTATATTTTGGGACCTGCCCTATTGGAAAGATCTAGAGGTCCGCTCTGCAATCGACGTGATGCACGTGACGAAGAATCTTTGCGTGACCCTGCTTGGCTTCTTGGGCGTGTATGGGAAGACAAAAGATACACCTGAGGCACGGGAGGACCAGCAACGTATGCATGGAAAATACGGCATACATCAGGGTCATGCCAGCTACGCTCTTACCAAAGAAGAGAAGGAAATCTTCTTTGAATGCCTGCTTAGTATTAAGGTACCGTCTGGCTTCTCGTCGAATATAAAGAGAATAATAAACATGGCAGAGAAAAAGTTCCAGAACCTAAAGTCTCATGACTGCCACGTGATTATGACGCAACTGCTTCCGGTTGCATTGAGGGGGCTTCTACCGGATAACGTTCGATTAGCCATTGTGAAGCTATGTGCATTCCTCAATGCAATCTCTCAGAAGGTAATCGATCCAGAAATCATACCAAGGTTAGAGAATGATTTGGTGCAATGTCTTGTCTGTTTCGAGTTGGTGTTCCCACCATCCTTCTTCAACATCATGACGCACGTCTTAGTTCACCTATACGAAGAGATTAACGTTTTGGGTCCTGTATTTCTACACAATATGTTCCCCTTTGAGAGGTTCATGGGAGTCTTAAAGAAATATGTTCATAACCGTGCTAGGCCAGAAGGAAGCATCTCCAAGGGCCATGAAAATAAGGAGGTCATTGAGTTTTGTATTGACTTTATTCCTGACCTTAAGCCGATTGGTGTTCCTGAATCGCGGCATAAGGGCAGACTGGATGGAAAAGGCACGCTAGGAGGGAATCAAAAAATATGTATGGACGGACATTCTCTCACTGAAGCACACTACACAGTTATACAGAATTCCGCCTTGGTGGCTCCGTATATGGACGAACACAAGAATTTTCTACGCTCCAAACACCCGGAGCGGTCTGATGACTGGATTACATGTGAACAAATCAGGAGTTTCGCCGGCTAGTTGCAGACACGTACCATGCATGATGCCTCTATTGAAGATGACCTGTACTCGCTGTCCCAGTTACCATCTTCGAATATAATGACTTTCAAAGGGTACGAGATAAATGGTAATACATTTTACACGATCGCCCAAGATAAGTAGAGCACCAACCAAAACAGTGGTGTCCGCTTTGATGCAACAACCAAGACGGGAAAGGAAACATATTATGGTTACATAGAGGAGATATGGGAACTTGACTATGGACGTGGTTTGAAGGTCCCTTTGTTTCGGTGCAAATGGGTCAATATAACACGATATGGGGTAACGAAAGACCCACAGTATAGAATGACAACAGTGGATCTCAACAATCTTGCGTATGCAGACGAACCATTCGTCCTAGATAATGATGTGGCACAGGTTTTCTATGTGAAGGATATGTCTACCAAGCCGAGAAAAAAAAGATAAGGAAGCGAATGCATCATACGATGAGCCAAACCGCCACATAGTTCTTTCTGGGAAGAGAAACATCGTGGGAGTGGATGACAAGACAGACATGTCAGAAGATTATGAAAAGTTTGATGAAATTGCTCCATTCACAGTGAATATTGACCCGAGCATCCAGTTAAATGATGAAGATTTTCCATGGCTACGGCGCAAAGGGACACACGCGGAGAAAAAGTTTCACACCCAAAGATCTGGGAAGTGATCGGCTTCACTATCATCACTTTCTTCTGTGTTTCACACCCAGGAGGGAATCTCTGTAATAGTTAGGGTAGTTATGTGTTTTGGCATTTGAAACGCGAAGAAATTTTATGTGCAAACAAATTCTTTCATGCATTTACTGATTTTTTTCAACTAAATGACCCTGAAATTGAAAAGTATTTCAAATAAACTCAGAAAAGGTTGAAAGTTGGCATGGTATCATAATTTCACCCACATAGCATGTGCAAAAAAGTAGAGAGGGTTACCGCAAAAACTGGATGCACTTCGTGTATAAAATGGACAATCTCTTTCGAAGTATCAGGGTTTCGGACGAAAACTCATCCGTTACAAAGGCATTTCATTTTTTAAATAACCTAAGCATTATCAAATTGAATATAATGATAAAACACACTAATATTAAACATAAGATAAAATAATCACTGAAAAATCTATTTTCAAAGTTAAGTTATTCACAAACTAGTGATTCACACAAATTTAAAATAATTCAAAATGTAAACTATTCAAATTTGTAAACTACCGGCACCAATAGAAAGTTTGTACTTTTTTGTACCTAAAGCAAAAATATTCACAAAGAAACTCTAAATACAGCAAAAAACAACTAAAAAATAAATAAAACAAAAATAAATAAAGCAAAAAAATAAGAAAATAAAAAGCCCACCTACTCCGCCACAGCGGCCTGCATACGACTAGAAACCCAACCTGTTGTTGGGCCAGGATGCAGGCCCGCAAAGGCCCAGTAGGCCCACAGGGCAGCACAGAACATTTAGGCCCAGTAGGCCTGCTTTGGAGAGGAGCTCGAGAGAGCTACCGCACTGGGGCTTATAAACCAGTGCGGGCGCCCCTCGGCTAGCGAGGTGGGACTAAACTTGCCGCACCGCACCTGCGCCAGCCACCCCCTTTAGTACCGGGTGGTGGCTCCAACCGGTACTAAAGGGGGGGCCTTTAGTACCGGTTGCAGCCACCACCCGGTACTAAAGGGGTGCGCTTCCCGCCGCTTGGCC
>NW_025228057.1:278697-279187 GCF_018294505.1 Triticum aestivum
CCCCTCGCCTGGCAGCGCACACCCTTTAGTACCGGGTGGTGGCACCAACCGGTACTAAAGGGTGGGCCTTTAGTACCGGTTGGTGCCACCACCCGGTACTAAAGGTGGGCGCTTCCCGCCGCTTGGCCTGGCCAAAATCGACCTTTAGTACCGGTTGGTGGCTCCAACCGGTACTAAAGGACCATCCTATATAAGAAACACTTACGAAAATTTCATCAGTTTCCTCCCACTTCTCTTTGCTTCATCGTCGCCGCCCCGTCCCGCGTCGTCGCCGCTGCCGTCGCGCCGTCCCCGTCGACTCCGCGCCGCCCCCGTCCTCGTCGCGCCGTCCGCGTCGCCAGCCCGTCCCCATCCCCGCACCGGCCCGCGTCCCCGTCCCCGCACCGGCCCGCGTCGCCGTCGCCGTCGCCTCGACCTCGCCCGCGCTGTGAGCCTCTGTCCCCCCTCTCCTCTCCCTCCAATCGAAGGCGCCGCACGCGCCGCCGGCGCC
>NW_025228057.1:279212-287711 GCF_018294505.1 Triticum aestivum
GTCGCTGTCGCCGTTGCCTCGACCTCGCCCGCGCTGTGAGCCTCTGTCCCCCCTCTCCTCTCCCTCCAATCGAAGCCGCCGCGCACGCCGCCGGCGCCGTCGCCTGCACACACAACACATACACACACACACCATACACACACACATACACAATTTTTGTTCTGTTTTTAGTTTTTAGTTTTTCTGTTTTTAGTTTTTAGTTTTTCTGTTATTAGTTATTAGTTTTAGTTTTTTCAGTTTTTTCTGTATTAATGTTATAGAAATGTTAGTTATATATAGAAATGTTAGTTTTTTCTGTATTAATGTTATAGAAATGTTTGTTATACAGAAATGTTAAAGAAAAATTAGTTATACAATTTTAGTTATAGAAATGTTAGAAATGTTAGTTTTAGATATGGTCGATGTTTTTTTAGTTTATTATATTTTTAGTTATAAAATTTAGAATTTGCATATAAGAAATCACAATCCAATCATTTAAAAAATGTTACTTTACTTTTGCGGCATATAGTATTTGTTGTCAACGATGCCCGGCCCGCATCCTCGCCTTCGACCCGTTCGCGACGACGTCCTGCTTCAGAGGACCCATGTCCGGGATTTGGCTCCGCCGGGCTGGCACTAGGAGGTGCTACCTGGAGGGGCGCGACGCTTGGTGAGGAACCCGGCCTCTGGTCCCGTCGTCGACCCTGATCTCCTTTGGTGGCGTTCGCGTGGGCCACATTCGGTGCAGAGGGAGCCGGCCCCGCCGGAGGTGGTGCGTCGTCGTGTCAGGGAGGAGGACGAGCACGTCCATCGCTACATGGCTGCTATGGACGTCAGGTTCTCCAATACCTGGCAGGTTCTTTGGGCAGATGACCGGAGATATGATCCTGTGATGGTTCCTTGTCTTTGGGTGTCCACCGCCCGCGCCCCAGGAACCGCGAGTGGCCTAGATTCTTCTATAGTATTCGATCTTTATTAGCTACCTAGCCAGTGATGTATTCGAGATTGTATATTATTCGAGACGATGTATTCAAGATTATATATTATTCGAGACGATGTATTCGAGATTATATATTATTCGAGACGATGCATATTATGTACTATATGATTCAGTTTTTCCTTATTGATTGCATCCATGCATTGTAATTTGGATACAAAATTGTTTTATATTTCTTCGGCATTAGTTAAATAAAAGCTATGGCGGACAATACAGGCAGAGAGGGAGAAGAGGCCCTGTTCGAGATCATACGCAGCCCTAGCAGGCCAGATGATCTGAATGAAGCAAATGACGGCTCCCAATATCTGAACAATACCGGGGAGGGTGATGATAAGATATTCGATCTCGACGACCGAGCTGATGAAGTCATGAACTATGATTATGATTATGATGACGCGGACAATGATTATGATGACGAATACAATGTTGATCTGGAAATAACAAAGACCACCAGCGAGGTATATTTATATAAGCAGGCATCTAGTGATCATCACATGTTTTTTTTGAAGATATATTAACGAATCGATCTTTCTTCTTTCAGCCCTCCGGATCGAGCAAATCTGCTTCTACAGACAGCAGGACAAAGCGCGGTCCGGGAAAAAAGTTGAAGGATGGTGTAAAGTACAACATCGATTCCATCAAAGCTAGTGGTGAACCCCTCACGCCTAAGAACATTGCGAACAAGTTCGTTCGTCAGTGCGGAGTTCTTGTGAAGGACCAACTCCCGATCTCCATTCAAGAATGGAAAGATCCAAAAACTAAACGCCCAGATGTTACTTGGGTCGACGACAGAGCAAAACAAAAGCTTTGGGAATCTCTGATGGAACATTTCACCCTACCAGATTATTTCACTGATGCAGATGTGCAGAAAGTCAAGGACGCTGCTCTTAAGAAGATGGCAATTGCATTCAACACCCACAAGAAAACTGTATGGGCCAACTACCTCGCTGCAGAAAGGAAGACTCCAGAATTCAAGGGAACACTGGAGAAGCAAAGAGAACACTGGCCCGCTTTCGTGAAATTCAAGGAATTAGAATTATCTAAGGAACGGTCGAGAAAAAACAAGGCCAATGCCGCAAAAAAGACGCAGTTCCATAGGCTGGGTCCAGGTGGCTACGCGGTGGCAATGCCTAAGTGGGATAAGTCTGAGCAAGAGATGGAGGATGCAGGGGCCACTCCGGTTACTAGGAGCTGGCCCCCCAGGTGCAGAACTTGGTTCTATGCGCATGGGGGGGCGTTGGACCCGAAGACATGCCTGGTTTCGAAGAAGGCAAGTCTAAAAGAAGCAGAACAAAAGTTACTTGACGCAATAGAAGATGCTCGAAAGGGGGTGTTCACGCCCAACAGAGAGAACGACGAGCTTACGCGCGCCCTGGGAAATCCTGAACACCCGGGAAGAACACGAGGCAAGGGCGTTATTCCCTGGTATGAGGGCTTTTCGGAATGGAACAACGACTACGGGACCCGTGCAAGAAAGAAGATGGAGGAGGAGAAGAAGAGGAAGCTGGAGGAGGAGCAGAGGAAGCAGGACGCGGAACGCCTTCAAGGCCTAGAAGCAAGGCACGCGGACTTGGCACTCAAATTCCAGCAGCAGCAGGAGCAGCAGCAGCAGATCGACTCACTTAGCCAGAAAAGAGGGTCTCAACAGCGGCAGCAGCAAGCGGATGATCATCCAGCATTGGATAGCACCGTCCCATCCATGCCGAGAAGCAGCGTTGGTTCCGCCCCGGGCGACGCACTGCTGGATACATACCCTGTGGATGACATCATAGACAACACTAACTGTGAGCTACACTTCAAAATGAAGAACATATCCATGAAGGTGACGGACGCCGTTGCTTTTACAATTACCCCCGAAGCAACCTTCCATTGCGCCTCGATTCCAGAGGGCTATGCTCGTGTCTTGGTTGATGAGGTGGTGGACCCATATTCGGGGCTAGATCTTGACATTCCTGGAGGTGACGACGAGCACACACTGGGAGAGGCCATACATCGTATCATCCTATGGAGAAAGGATTGCATCATCTTTTGAAGTCCACCGACACCGCGTCTGCCGACTCCTCCTTGAAGTCCGCCACCATGTCAGCAGACTCCCACTCCTCCAAGTCCACGAACGCGTGACCAGACTCCTGCTTCAAGTCCGGCACCACGTCAGGCCACTCCTCCTGTTTCAAGTCTGACACCGTGTCAGGCCACACCTCCCGCTTCAAGTACGGCACAGCGTCAGGCCACACCTCCTGCTTCAAGTCCGACACCGTGTCAGGCCACACCTCCTGCTTCAAGTCCGGCACAGCGTCAGGCCACTCCTCCTGCTCCAACTAAGCCACGTCAGCCGTCTCCGCCGCCTAAGCAATCGCAGAAGAGACACGCCGCAGCTATGGTGCGTAGCGGTACGAATCGAGGTGTACAGAAAGTACAGACAGAGACCAACGATATAAATATGGTCCAAGCAGCCTCGCTCCTCTTCCTCAGAGGCCTTACGACATGACCGAGGAGCAAAATGATGCAATAGTGCGGGCCGAAGTGGACGCTCATTTTCGACCGAAACCGGCAACGCCACCGAGGGAGAAAGTGCCTGAGGAAAAGATTGACCACTTAATTCGTATGGCTAGACCACCAGCTCCCAAGCCTGTTGACTCAGACTATGAGCGCCAAATCAGGAAGGCACATCGAGCACGACTACAGAAAGAAGCGAGCTCGAGCTCGAGCCAACAAGCAGCTGTCAAAAACTGTGGGAAAAACGTTCCCCAGCTGGGAGAACAGGCGGCGCAATCGACCCCCCCCCCCCGCTTGTTGTGCCAACAACACATGAGAGTACGCGCGCCCAATATTATTGTGGGCAAACCGTTTACGTTCCCGAGCTGGACGATGTGGCAATAACCGAGGAGCATATAATGCAGGCTGAAATGCTCAAGATCACTGTTGGACAACTCCTCGAGATCGAGCCCATGTCTCCGCTTAGAGAGGAGGAAATAAAACGGAAATATGTCCGGGGCCAACCTTTGGTCGATCCAGACGAGGTCAAGAACCTCCCAACGAGAATGTATGAATTGCATCAGTGGTACATGAACATTACCAAGATTTCCAATCGAGGGTCCCTCATGGTGAATGTCAAGGAGGAGCATTACTTCCATGAGAAAGCTGTGTTTGTTGAGTATTCAGAACTATTTCAGTTATTCAATCAAGATGCACTCGACAAATCTATTGTCAGTTGCTATTGTCTGTAAGTGATTTCTTTCTGTAATTTAAGTCTCAAGCTAGCTCTAGTGCTCATTGATTGATCATTAATTACCTGTAATTATATATCCTCACTACATATTCTTTTCTGTGGTATTATGCAGGATGAAGATGTATGAAATGAAAAAAGCTAGACGTTATGGCATTGGGTTCATTGACCCAAATATTGTTAATGAATACACATGGAAATTGGAATGGTGTAGACAAGATATAGAGAAATGCATGCTAGAGTTCTTGAAGCGCCTCAATAGCAATGAAGATATACTACTTCCTTACAACTTCGAGTGAGTCACACTGTCTTGTACTACAAATTCTGTTTTTTCTTACTAGCTAGATGTTAATAAGTGTATAGGGTTTAGGGTTATAGTTGATTAGTGTTATGCACATGCCCGCTTAATTTATACATGCAAACATATGCGCATGCAGCTTCCACTGGATCTTGTTAGACATTAAAGTTGACGAAGGAAAAGTTGAAGTACTGGATTCACTACTTAAAAAAGATAGTGACTACAGCACCGTGAAGGGGATAGTCGACAGGTTATTTCAATCATTATTAACTATATCTCGGCCTATTTAGTTCGTCATTTCCTGATATGAACCATTTTTAATAACCCCTTTATTAATTTTCTTTGCCGGCGGGCAGGGCTTGGGCAAAGTACATCAAGGTGACTCCAGGAAAATGGCGACAAAAGCTATGTTGGTATCGACCCAAGGTAAGTAATTAAGTAGTACTAGCTAGCTAGCTACCATCTCTTTAATTCTTGATTCAATACCATTAATTAATTAACATGCTTGATTAATAATTATCTGATTAAATTCTATTCTCGTAAAGGCCCTGAAGCAGGCGCCGGGGACTGAAGTGTGTGCATACTACGTTTGCGAGAACATTCGCATGATGGCGTCCGAAAGGAGCTGATCTGATAGACAGGACTGGGTACGTTTGCCAGAATACTATTCACAAATCTTACATGATTGTCGATATCTAGTCACACAACTAATACACATGCATATTGATCTCCTTCTTAACAGTTCAAAGAGGTGCGGGACCAGCTCCTATCAACAGAGCGCATACGAGCACTTCAAGAGGAAATAGTGTGATTTTTGCTCGACCAGGTCATAGATCCCAAAGGAGAATACTATTACCCGCTACCGCGCCCATTAACCACTTGCCATCGTGCTCCGAAGGCACCAAGGCAACATGTAGGAGAAATTGTATATATATACATGTGTATGTGTGAATAATTAATGATGGTTGTGAGACATTCGATTATATATATATATGATCGGTTCTGCGAGAAAATCTATTTATATATATGCATAACGTGTACAATATGTAGTATCGTAAAATACCAGCAAACAAAACAGAATTAAATGGAAAACATAAAATTAATGGAAAAATTAAAATTAAAATCAAACCCCCCCAAACATTTAGTACCGGTTGGTGCTACCAACCGGTACTAATGGTCTACCAGCACCCGGGCCTGGCTCGTGCCACGTGGTGGCACTTTAGCGCCGGTTCGTGCCGAACCGGTAGTAAAGGGGGGGCTTTAGTCTCCACTCTTTAGTGCCGGTTGCAGAACCGGCACTAAAGGCCCTTATGAACCGGCGTAAAGTCCGGTTCTGCACTAGTGAGGGTGGCGAGCTCCGCCGTGTGGAAGGACCGGATCGACTTCTAAATGTGGGTCTCCCGGTCGGTGATCTCCGCAACCCAAGTCCCCCACGCGCGCCGGCGGGCGCCGAGGTATTTTCTCTACGCCTCCCACGGCGGAGGGAGGCCCGGGAAGTCGGAGATGTGGGCTGGGGGCGTGGCGGCGAGGTACGGATCGGCGACGGGGAGCGCCGGCCATGAGGTCCGGCCATTGGGAGGAGGGGGTGGTCGGGGAACGGGTGGAGGGGCGTGGCGCCGGTGGCTGTGATGGGGGAGGAGGAGAGGCAGAGGAGGTGGAGAGGAAGAGGAGGAAAGGCACGTTTTTTACTCGACCGCGGAACGGTGGAGTAAAAGTAGAAGAATCAGAGGCGGTTCAGGATAATTTTTACTCCTCTAACACCGATTGGAGATCGGCTAGGTGCTGGTTAGCGGGTTTGTACTCCTCTAACCGGTTATTAGGGATCGATTAGAGTTGTCCTTAACTGCAATGAGGCTTTTGAAGTGGAGATACGTGCGTTAATGATTGGTATGGCTCTAGCTTGCCAGCATACCGAGCATCCTGTGTGGTACAGTCTGACTCTTCTTCTGCTTTCATGCCTCACGTGATTAGGGTTGGATCGTTCGGTGTACGGTCATTTAGTAGCTAAGATTAAGTCTCGTATGGACGATAGAGAGTTTATTCCACAGAATTACATGGGTCTCAGAATAGGGTCGTGGATTGCCTCACAAGGTATAGTCGCTCCGAAAGAGCCATAAATTTGTGGCTTGACAGAGGAACCCATGTATTGAGGAACTCTTGCCTCTGTATTGTGATTCTTACATTATAGAATAAACTATTATTAATCTCACAAGAAAAAGCTTGTTTTTCATTAAAAAAAAGAAGCAAAGGCCAAAAATGATGACACAAGAGAGGAGAGGAAAGTGTGACATGGCAGTGCTGACTAGGACATTAATCCAGAGTGAAATAGGTCAAACCCTCGCCGGGGTATTGTCAACTTGTGACCGGGCTTTTAGGATTTAGAATATGGACTTCCAAAACCCTCGCATCCGCCTACCAGGAGGCTCCATGGCGCCGCCGCCGGAGCTGAATCCCGACATCGTGGACGAGGTCCTCGTCCGCCTTCCGCGGGACGACCCCGCGGGCTTCATCCGCGCCTCCTTCGTCTGCAAGTCCTGGCTCGGCACCCTCACCAATCCGGCCTTCCTCCGTCGCTACCGTGACTTGCACGGGACGGTGCCCCTCGTGCTCGGCTTCCTGCACAACCCGGTCGACCGCAGCCTCGCTCGCTTCGTCCCCACCACGGCGTTCCGTCCGCCCGCCGCCACCGACCACAGCACCACCGTCGTGCTCGACTGCCGCCATGGCCGTGCCCTCTTCTACGACTACGGATCCTCGGAATTCGTCGTATGGGATCCCATCACTGGCCGCGAGCGCCGGATGCGCGACGACGTGCCCCATCGCTGCACGAACCACACGGTGCTCTACGCCGTGGGCGCCGGCTACGACCACAGCGCCTGCAGCGACGGGCCGTTCCTCATGGCCTCCGCGGGCGTTGAGTGCATAGACTTGGTGCAGGCGGACGCTTGCGTCTATTTGTCGGATACCGGCGTGCGGAGAGGACCAGACAGCATCTACCTCGATTTCATCCCCGAGGAAGCATACGATGAAAACTGTCCATACTACCTCCATAGTGATCGGCCTAGTGTGCTTGTTGGGGGCACGCTCTACTTCCACTAGTAGAAAACATGGCACTGGTTCGGCCCTCGTAATACCATTAGTCCCGGTTCGGGAGGCAACTGTCCCGGTTCGTGAGCCCAGGGGGCCGGCCAGGCCACGTGGGCCATTGGTACCGGTTCGTCTGGTCCTTTTGGTCCCGGTTCCATGCACGAACCGAGACCAATGCGCCTCGCCCCTGGCCCATGACCATTAGTCCTGGTTTGTGCCACAAACCGGGACTAAAGGGTTGGTCCTCGTTGCGGTCAGAGTTCAGTCCCACCTCGCCAACCGAAGGGCGCTCACACCGATTTATAAGCCCGTCCCTCTCTTCCTTGTTGAGCTCCTCTCAAAGTGAAAATAGATGCCCTTATACAGGGAATTTGACCTAAATTCGGAGTAAATTTCTTTGAAATTCATAGAAATTTATTATGAATTTAGGTTGAATTCTCTCTATAAGCGCATCTATGCTCATTTTTTTATGTTTGGGTTGGCGATCTTTACAGACTTTTTGTGTGTTGAATATGCACCATTCAAAATCAGTCTCTGCTTTGAATGGTTCATTTTGAACACACAAAAAGTCTGGAGTTCAAATAAGTTCAAGAAAATGAAGTCCCTTTGTAACAGATGAGTTTTCGTCCGAAACCCTGATACTTCAAATAGATTGTCCATTTTGTTCACGAAGTGCATTCAGCTTTTGCCGTAACCCTCTCAACTTTTTAGCACATGCTATGTGGGTGAAATGATGATACCATGCCAACTTTCAACCTTTTCAGAGCTCATTTGTAGGGCTTTTCAATTTCAGGGTCATTTAGCTCAAAACAATCTGTCACTGCATGAAAAATAACAAATGAAGTCAGAAAGGGTTGAAAATTGATGATGTGGCTTTGAATGGTGCATTTTGAACACACAAAAAGTCTGGAG
>NW_025228057.1:289184-306136 GCF_018294505.1 Triticum aestivum
CCGTTGCCTCCTCGTCGCCCGTCGCCGCGCCCCTCACCTCCGCCCCCTGCCTCCTCGTCGCCCGTCGCCGCGCCCCTCACCGTTGCCGTCGCCGCCCCCTGCCTCCTCGTCGCCCGTGGCCGCGCCCCTCACCGTCGCCCCCGTGGCCTGCCTCCTCAACGATGGCCGCCCCCTTAGTGAGGTCATATGAATTTTCCTAATTTAGATGTGTAGTTAATTTAGATGTGTAGTTAATTGAGTTGTTGTAATTTGTTCATAAATGAATATGCAAAATTTAGAATTTTTTTTCTGTTCATAGATTTTTTTTGTGATATTATTGTTGAATATGCAAATGTTTGTGTGTTCATATATATGCAAAGAATATGTCAATTTTTTTATAGAATTTTTATAATTTTTTCTGTTGTAATTTCGTTCATAGAATTTTTATCTTCTTCTTAGAATTTTTATGATTTTTTTCTGTTGTAATTTTGTTCATAGAATAAGAAGAGAAAGTGTTTAATAGAATTAGTTAGAAAAATAATAGAACTAGTTAAACTAGTTTATTTTTAGTAAGTACTACTTTATTCTATTTATAGTAAGTGCTTAGTAGTTGAACTAGTTGATTTAATAAAACTAGTTTATTTTACTATAGAAGTAGTTTATTTTTAGCAAGAAAATTAACAGAACTAGTTTATTTTTTTAGTTAAAGCAATTATTCCCGCATCGACGTCGACGATGCCAATCCCGCATCCTCGTCGTCGACTCGGCGGAGGAGGCCGGCTTGATCAGAGGGGCCATGTCCGGGACTGGGCTCCGCCGGGCTGGTTTTGGGAGGTGCTACCTTCCGGGGAACGTAGGTTGGTGAGGAGCCAGCCCGTCATTGACCCGATCCTTGTTTGGTGGCGGTCGCTGTTGGGAATCGTAGCATAATTTTAAAATTTTCCTACGCTCACCAAGATGCATCTATGGAGTCTACTAGCAACGAGGGGAAGGGAGTGCATCTACATACCGTTGTAGATCGCGAGCGGAAGCGTTCCAATGAACGTGGATGACGTAGTCGTACTCGCCGTGATCCAAATCACCGATGACCGAGTGCCGAACATACGGCACCTCCGCGTTCAACACACGTACGGTGCAGCGACGTCTCCTCCTTCTTGATCCAGCAAGGGGGGAGGAGAGGTTGATGGAGATCCAACAGCACGACGGCGTGGTGGTGGATGTAGCGGGTCTCCGGCAGGGCTTCGCCGAGCTTCTGCGAGAGAGAGAGAGGTGTTGCAGGGGAGGAGGGAGGCGCCCAAGGCTTAGATGTTGCTGCCCTCCCTTCCCCCCACTATATATAGGGCCAAGGGAGAGGGGGGGGGGCGCAGCCTTGCCCCTTCCTTCAAGGAAGGGTGCGGCCAGGGGGGAGTCCTTCCCCCCCAAGGCACCTCGGAGGTGCCTTCCCCCTTTAGGACTCTCCCTTCTTTCTTATCTCTTGCGCATGGGCCTCTTGGGGCTGGTGCCCTTGGCCCATATAGGCCAAGGCGCACCCCTTACAGCCCATGTGGCCCCCCGGGGCTGGTGGACCCCCGGACCCCTTTCGGCACTCCCGGTACAATACCGATAAAGTGCGAAACTTTTCCGGCGACCAAAATAAGACTTCCCATATATAAATCTTTACCTCCGGACCATTCCGGAACCTCTCGTGACGTCCGGGATCTCATCCGGGACTCCGAACAACTTTCGGGTTTCCGCATACATATATCTCTACAACCCTAGCGTCACCGGACCTTAAGTGTGTAGACCCTACGGGTTCGGGAGACATGCAGACATGACCGAGACGCCTCTCCGGTCAATAACCAACAGCGGGATCTGGATACCCATGTTGGCTCCCACATGCTCCACGATGATCACATCGGATGAACCACGGTGTCGAGGATTCAATCAATCCGTATGCAATTCCCTTTGTCAAACGGTATGTTACTTGCCCGAGATTCGATCGTCGGTATCCCAATACCTTGTTCAATCTCGTTACCGGCAAGTCTCTTTACTCGTACCGCAATGCATGATCCCGTGACTAACGCCTTAGTCACATTGAGCTCATTATGATGATGCATTACCGAGTGGGCCCAGAGATACCTCTCCGTCACATGGAGTGACAAATCCCAGTCTCGATCCGTGCCAACCCAACAGACACTTTCGGAGATACCCGTAATGCACCTTTATAGTCACCCAGTTACGTTGTGACGTTTGGCACACCCAAAGCACTCCTACAGTATCCGGGAGTTGCACGATCTCATGGTCTAAGGAAAAGATACTTGACATTGGAAAAGCTCTAGCAAACAAAACTACACGATCTTTTATGCTATGCTTAGGATTGGGTCTTGTCCATCACATCATTCTCCTAATGATGTGATCCCGTTATCAATGACATCCAATGTCCATAGTCAGGAAATCATGACTATCTGTTGATCAACGAGCTAGTCAACTAGAGGCTTACTAGGGACAGGTTGTGGTCTATGTATTCACACATGTATTACGATTTCCGGACAATACAATTATAGCATGAATAATAGACTATTATCATGAACAAAGAAATATAATAATAACCATTTATTATTGCCTCTAGGGCATATTTCCAACAGTCTCCCACTTGCACTAGAGTCAATAATCTAGTTACATTGTGATGAATCGAACACCCATTGCGTCCTGGTGTTGATCATGTTTTGCCCTAGGGAGAGGTTTAGTCAACGGATCTGCTACATTCAGGTCCGTATGTACTTTACAAATATCTATGTCTCCATTTTGAACACTTTCACGAATGGAGTTGAAGCGACGCTTGATATGCCTGGTCTTCCTGTGAAACCTGGGCTTCTTCGCAAGGGCAATAGCTCCAGTGTTGTCACAGAAGAGAGTCATTGGGCCCAACGCATTGGGAATCACCCCTAGGTCGGTAATGAACTCCTTCATCCAGACTGCTTCCTGTGCTGCCTCCGAGGCTGCCATGTATTCCGCTTCACATGTAGATCCCGCCACGACGCTTTGCTTGCAACTGCACCAGCTTACTGCTCCTCCATTCAATATATACACGTATCCGGTCTGTGACTTCGAGTCATCCAGATCTGTGTCGAAGCTAGTGTCGACGTAACCCTTTACGACGAGCTCTTCGTCACCTCCATAAACGAGAAACATATCCTTAGTCCTTTTCAGGTACTTCAGGATATTCTTGACCGCTGTCCAATGTTCCTTGCCGGGATTACTTTGGTACCTTCCTACCAAACTTACGGCAAGGTTTACGTCAGGTCTGGTACACAGCATGGCATACATAATAGACCCTATGGCCGAGGCATAGGGGATGACACTCATCTCTTCTATATCTTCTGCCGTGGTCGGGCATTGAGCCGTGCTCAATTGCACACCATGCAATACAGGCAAGAACCCCTTCTTGGACTGATCCATACTGAACTTCTTCAATATCTTGTCAAGGTATGTGCTCTGTGAAAGACCAATGAGGCGTCTTGATCTATCTCTATAGATATTGATGCCTAATATATAAGCAGCTTCTCCAAGGTCCTTCATTGAAAAACATTTATTGAAATAGGCCTTTATACTTTCCAAGAATTCTATATCATTTCCCATCAATAATATGTCATCCACATATAATATGAGAAATGCTACAGAGCTCCCACTCACTTTCTTGTAAACACAGGCTTCTCCATAAGTCTGTGTAAACCCAAACGCTTCGATCATTTCATCAAAGCGAATGTTCCAACTCCGAGATGCTTGCACCAGCCCATAGATTGAGCGCTGGAGTTTGCATACTTTGTTAGCATTCTTAGGATCGACAAAACCTTCCGGTTGCATCATATACAACTCTTCCTTAAGGAAGCCGTTAAGGAATGCCGTTTTGACGTCCATCTGCCATATCTCATAATCATAGTATGCGGCAATTGCTAACATGATTCGGACAGACTTCAGCTTCGCTACGGGTGAGAAAGTCTCATCGTAGTCAACCCCTTGAACTTGTCGATAACCCTTAGCGACAAGTCGAGCTTTGTAGATGGTCACATTACCATCCGCGTCCGTCTTCTTCTTAAAGATCCATTTGTTTTCTATGGCCCGCCGCTCATCGGGCAAGTCAGTCAAAGTCCATACTTTGTTTTCATACATGGATTCTATCTCGGATTTCATGGCTTCTAGCCATTTGTCGGAATCCGGGCCCGTCATCGCTTCTTCATAGTTCGAAGGTTCACCGTTGTCTAACAACATGATTTCCAGGACAGGGTTGCCGTACCACTCTGGTGCGGAACGTGTCCTTGTGGACCTACGAAGTTCAGTGGCAACTTGATCCGAAGCTTCATGATCATCATCATTAACTTCCTCTCCAGTCGGTGTAGGCACCACAGGAACATTTTCCCGCGCTGCGCTACTTTCCGGTTCGGAAGGGGTGACTATCACCTCATCAAGTTCCACTTTCCTCCCACTCAATTCTTTCGAGAGAAACTCCTTCTCCAGAAAGGACCCGTTCTTGGCAACGAAGATCTTGCCTTCGGATCTGAGGTAGAAGGTATACCTAATAGTTTCCTTAGGGTATCCTATGAAGACGCATTTTTCCGATTTGGGTTCGAGCTTTTCAGGTTGAAGTTTCTTGCCATAAGCATCGCATCCCCAAACTTTTAGAAACGACAGCTTAGGTTTCTTCCCAAACCATAATTCATACGGTGTCGTCTCAACGGATTTCGACGGAGCCCTATTTAAAGTGAATGCGGCAGTCTCTAAAGCATAACCCCAAAATGAGAGCGGTAAATCGGTAAGAGACATCATAGATTGCACCATATCCAATAGAGTGAGATTACGACGTTCGGACACACCATTTCTCTGAGGTGTTCCAGGCGGCGTGAGTTGTGAAACTATTCCACATTTCCTTAAGTGTGCACCAAACTCGTGACTTAAATATTCTCCACCACGATCTGATCGTAGGAATTTTATTCTCCTGTCACGTTGATTCTCGACTTCACTCTGAAATTCCTTGAACTTTTCAAAGGTTTCAGACTTGTGTTTCATTAGGTAGACATATCCATATCTACTTAAATCATCAGTGAGAGTGAGAACATAACGATATCCTCCGCGAGCCTCAACACTCATTGGACCACACACATCGGTATGTATGATTTCCAATAAGTTGGTTGCTCGCTCCATTGTTCCGAAGAACGGAGTCTTGGTCATCTTACCCATGAGGCATGGTTCGCACGTGTCAAATGATTCGTAATCAAGAGACTCCAATAGTCCATCTGCATGGAGCTTCTTCATGCGCTTGACACCAATGTGACCAAGGCG
Source organism: Triticum aestivum (assembly GCF_018294505.1). Classification (NCBI taxonomy): domain Eukaryota; kingdom Viridiplantae; phylum Streptophyta; class Magnoliopsida; order Poales; family Poaceae; genus Triticum; species Triticum aestivum. The sequence goes on from NW_025228057.1 coordinate 294,480, forward strand.
GCAGTGCCACAAGTATGTGGGACTATCGTTATCAACTTTGCATCTTTTGGTATTCACACTATGAACATGTGTAACATCACGTTCGAAATTCATCAAAAATAAACCATTGACCAGCGGGGCATGACCATAAAACATCTCTCTCAAATAAATAGAACAACCATTATTCCCGGATTTAAATGAGTAGCCATCTCGAATTAAACGAGATCCAGACACAATGTTCATGCTCAAAGCTGGCACTAAATAACAATTATTGAGGTTTATAACTAATCCCGTAGGTAGATGCAGAGGTAGCGTGCCGACGGCGATCACATCGACCTTGGAACCATTCCCGACGCGCATCGTCACCTCGTCCTTTGCCAGTCTCCGTTTATTCCGTAGTTCCTGTTTTGAGTTACAAATATGAGCAACCGCACCGGTATCAAATACCCAGGAGCTACTACGAGTACTGGTAAGGTACACATCAATTACTTGTATATCACATATACCTTGGGTGTTGCCGGCCTTCTTCTTCTCCGCTAAATATTTGGGGCAGTTCCGCTTCCAGTGACCACTTCCCTTGCAATAAAAGCACTCAGTCCCGGGCTTGAGTCCATTCTTTGACTTCTTCCCAGTAACTGGCTTACCGGGCGCGGCAACTCCCTTGCCGTCCTTCTTGAAGTTCTTCTTACCCTTGCCCTTCTTGAACTTGGTGGTTTTATTCACCATCAACACTTGATGTTCTTTTCTGATCTCCTCTTCCGCTGATTTCAGCATTGAATATACCTCGGGAATGGTCTTTTCCATCCCCTGCATATTGTAGTTCATCACAAAGCTCTTGTAGCTTGGTGGAAGCGACTGGAGGATTCTGTCAATGACCGCGTCATCCGGGAGATTAACTCCCAGCTGAGACAAGCGGTTGTGCAACCCAGACATTCTGAGTATGTGCTCACTAACAGAACTGTTCTCCTCCATTTTACAACTGAAGAACTTGTCGGAGACATCATATCTCTCGACCCGGGCATGAGCTTGAAAAACCAGTTTCAGATCCTCGAACATCTCATATGCTCCATGTTTCTCAAAACGCTTTTGGAGACCCGGTTCTAAGCTGTAAAGCATGCCGCACTGAACAAGGGAGTAATCATCAGCACGTGATTGCCAAGCGTTCATAACGTCTTGGTTCTCAGGGATTGGTGCATCACCTAGCGGTGCTTCTAAGACATAATCTTTCTTGGCTACTATGAGGATGAGCCTCAGGTTCCGGACCCAGTCCGTATAATTGCTGCCATCATCTTTCAGCTTGGTTTTCTCTAGGAACGCGTTGAAATTGAGGACAACGTTGGCCATTTGATCTACAAGACATAGTGTAAAGATTTTAGACTAAGTTCATGATAATTGAGTTCATCTAATCAAATTATTTAATGAACTCCCACTCAGATAGACATCCCTCTAGTCATCTATGTGAAACATGATCCGAGCTTAACTAGGCCGTGTCCGATCATCACGTGAGACGGACTAGTCAAGATCGGTGAACATCTCCATGTTGATCGTATCTTCTATACGACTCATGCTCGACCTTTCGGTCCTCCGTGTTCCGAGGCCATGTATGTACATGCTAGGCTCGTCAAGTCAACCTAAGTGTATTGCGTGTGTTCCGAGGCCATGTCTGTACATGCTAGGCTCGTCAACACCCGTTGTATTCGAACGTAAGAATCTATCACACCCGATCATCACGTGGTGCTTCAAAACGACGAACCTTCGCAACGGTGCACAGTTAGGGTGAACACTTTCTTGAAATTATTATAAGGGATCATCCTACTTGCTACCGTCGTTCTAAGCAAATAAGATGCAAAAACATGATAAACATCACATGCTATCAAATAGTGACATGATATGGCCAATATCATTATGCTCCTTTGATCTCCATCTTCGGGGCACCATGATCATCTTTGTCACCGGCATGACACCATGATCTCCATCATCATGATCTCCATCATTGTGTCTTCATGAAGTCGTCACGCCAACGATTACTTCTACTTCTATGGCTAACGCGTTTAGCAACAAAGTAAAGTAATTTACATGGCGTTTATTCAATGACACGCAGGTCATACAAAATAATAAAGACAACTCCTATGGCTCCTGCCGGTTGTCATAATCATCGACATGCAAGTCGTGATTCCTATTACAAGTATGATCAATCTCATACATCACATATATCATTCATCACATCTTCTGGCCATATCACATCACATAGCACTTGCTGCAAAAACAAGTTAGACGTCCTCTAATTGTTGTTGCAAGTTTTTACGTGGTTTGTAGGTTTCTAGCAAGAACGTTTCTTACCTACGTATGACCACAACGTGATTTGCCAATTTCTATTTACCCTTCATAAGGACCCTTTTCATCGAATCCGTTCCGACTAAAGTAGGAGAGACAGACACCCGCTAGCCACCTTATGCATCTAGTGCATGTCAGTCGGTGGAACCTGTCTCACGTAAGAGTACGTGTAAGGTCGGTCCGGGCCGCTTCATCATACAATGCCGCCGAAACAAGAAAAGACTAGTAGCGGCAAGAAGAATTGGCAAACTCAACGCCCACAACTTCTTTGTGTTCTACTCGTGCATAGTAACTACGCATAGACCTGGCTCATGATGCCACTGTTGGGAATCGTAGCATAATTTTAAAATTTTCCTACGCTCACCAAGATGCATCTATGGAGTCTACTAGCAACGAGGGGAAGGGAGTGCATCTACATACCGTTGTAGATCGCGAGCGGAAGCGTTCCAATGAACGTGGATGACGGAGTCGTACTCGCCGTGATCCAAATCACCGATGACCGAGTGCCGAACGTAGGGCACCTCCGCGTTCAACACACGTACGGTGCAGCGACGTCTCCTCCTTCTTGATCCAGCAAGGGGGGAGGAGAGGTTGATGGAGATCCAACAGCACGACGGCGTGGTGGTGGATGTAGCGGGTCTCCGGCAGGGCTTCGCCGAACTTCTGCGAGAGAGAGAGAGGTGTTGCAGGGGAGGAGGGAGGCGCCAAAGGCTGTAGTATGCTGCCCTCCCTCCCCCCCCCTTTATATAGGCCCCTGGGGGGGTGCGCCAGCCCCAAGAGATGGGATCTCAAGGGGGGCGGCCAAGTGGGGGGAAGGGTGCCTTGCCCCCCAAGGCAAGGGGGAAACTCCCCCCCCCCCTAGGGTTTCCAACCCTAGGCGCATGGGGGAGGCCCAAGGGGGGCGCCCCAGCCCACTAGGGGCTGGTTCCCTTCCACTTTCAGCCCACGGGGACCTCCGGGACAGGTGGCCCCACCCGGTGGACCCCCGGGACCCTTCCGGTGGTCCCAGTACAATACCGGTAACCCCCGAAACTCTCCCGGTGGCCGAAACTTGACTTCCTATATATAATTCTTCACCTCCGGACCATTCCAGAACCTCTCGTGACGTCCGGGATCTCATCCGGGACTCCGAACAACTTTCGGGTTTCCGCATACATATATCTCTACAACCCTAGCGTCACCGGACCTTAAGTGTGTAGACCCTACGGGTTCGGGAGACATGCAGACATGACCGAGACGCCTCTCCGGTCAATAACCAACAGCGGGATCTGGATACCCATGTTGGCTCCCACATGCTCCACGATGAAATCATCAGATGAACCACGGTGTCGAGGATTCAATCAATCCGTATGCAATTCCCTTTGTCAAACGGTATGTTACTTGCCCGAGATTCGATCGTCGGTATCCCAATACCTTGTTCAATCTCGTTACCGGCAAGTCTCTTTACTCGTACCGCAATGCATGATCCCGTGACCAACGCCTTAGTCACACTGAGCTCATTATGATGATGCATTACCGAGTGGGCCCAGAGATACCTCTCCGTCAGACGGAGTGACAAATCCCAGTCTCGATCCGTGCCAACCCAACAGACACTTTCGGAGATACCCGTAATGCACCTTTATAGTTACCCAGTTACGTTGTGACGTTTGGCACACCCAAAGCACTCCTACGGTATCCGGGAGTTGCACGATCTCATGGTCTAAGGAAAAGATACTTGACATTGGAAAAGCTCTAGCAAACGAAACTACACGATCTTTTATGCTATGCTTAAGTTGGGTCTTGTCCATCACATCATTCTCCTAATGATGTGATCCCGTTATCAATGACATCCAATGTCCATAGTCAGGAAATCATGACTATCTGTTGATCAACGAGCTAGTCAACTAGAGGCTTACTAGGGACAGGTTGTGGTCTATGTATTCACACATGTATTACGATTTCCGGACAATACAATTATAGCATGAATAATAGACTATTATCATGAACAAAGAAATATAATAATAACCATTTATTATTGCCTCTAGGGAATATTTCCAACAGTCGCGTGGGCCAGTGATGGTGCCGAGGCTTCCGGACACCGCGGAGGTGGTACGTCACCGTGTCAGCGAGGAGGACGAGCACGTCTGTCGCTACATGGTTGCGTTGGAGTGCAGGTTCGACAATACCTGGCAGGTTCTTCAAGGATCTCACTGGAGCTATAATCCTGTGATGGTTCCTTCTCTTTGGGTATCCACCGCCCGCGCCGATACCCGTCGGGCGCTACGGTTCTAGCTGTACTAGCGATGCCATATGTATGATAGTATTCAAGGTGTATTAGTGATAATATTCGACGATGTATGGACGCATGGAGATGATGTAGTTTTGCTTATAATTGAATGCATTCTAATTTGAATACTACTTTATTTTGTGATTTGATTTTGCTTATTGAATTCTCAAATTGGAAAACTACTCCTACTTTGAATGCTAAAATTGGAGAGCACTATGCAAGGCGTATGCATATGATTAGTTGATAGCTTATAGGGTTTTTGTTTTCGCAGAAATCTAGGAGCTCCCCTCCATCATCCCCGCCGTCGTCCCCGTCACCGACCCCCTCCGACCTCGAGGTGAGACCAGCCACGAACCGGTTTTAGAAAGATAATTAAACGATATTTCGGGTTGACTTTAAGTCCATTGAGTCTCCACCATATATGAGAGGAAGAAGAAACCCGACTGTTGTCGTGGGGGTAGCTTCTCCTTCGTTCCCATGTGCTAGACAATTTGGTGTAATGCACTCGGGAACGAAAGGAAGGAGCTACCATCACCGACGGTCGTAAATGTGTGAGAGGAATCAGTGAGGGAGAGTTCCACCATATATATATGAGAGGACGAAGAATCCCGACTGTTGTCGTGGGGGTCGCTTCTCCTTCATTCCCGTGTGCTAGACATTTTGGTGTAATGCACTCGGGGATGAAAGGAGGAGTGACCATCACCAATGGTCGAATGTATACACCACGTGAGCTGAGAGTTTTCAAGAAAAGACTCGACAAACCGATAGTCAACCCGTGATGAATAATAATGATCTAACTTAGGTTTTTTAGTACATATATTTAATTGTAGATGTTTAATATTAGAATTATGAACATAGGAAATGTCATACTCGGACGACGAAAGTCTCCCGGGGGAGTGCGACTGGTGCCACGACGACCGAGGTCTGTGCGACAGGCCTCACCTGGACGAAGATCGGCGCTTCAGTATTAAGCTAGAGTAGACCTTCAATGTTGAAACGGTACGCAACGACGACAAGTGTTATTTTTTCGTAATTAAGCATGACTTCAACTATTTCAACATGTACTTTTCATCTTTTACAATTCGACTAGCTTATCCCATGCCATGCAAGACGCTATGTCTTGGAGAGGATGGGTTTTGAAGACCATGAAAGTATGGAAACAAAGAAAATTCACCTAAGGACCCATCATGATATAGATTTTGAAGTAAATCTGTATAATTCTGAGAGCGTAACCCATTTTGGTTGCAAAATTGGGAAGCATTTTGCAAGATGTATGGTTTTGATGAGGGTAGGCTTGTCACCATGGATCTTGATGATCCTGACATCAAGCAAGACAATATGGACATTTGGGTCCTTGTTGATACGCCTCCAATTCTACCGCTATGTGAGTTTCTCAAACATAGTTATTAGCTAATTTATATTGTTCACTTCAAAATAGTTGACAGCTTATTTTCATTGACAGCTTATTTTGATTGTTCAAACAATGTGCGGAACATGGTAGACAGAACTTACTACACCGATGGCTCTGAGTTAACTTATAAGGAGAAAACTCATCTGGTCAGATTTTGTACTGATCTTGAGAATTACAATATCTATTGTAAAACTCCTCCACATTATGGTCAATACGTGCCACTAGTGCACGTGTTGAACTACGGTAACTACTATGGAGATACCCTGGTAAGATTTCTTACTATTACGACATCCGTGCATCTTTTGCATACTTCTAAAACTAGTACATCATTGCTAATTATGAAGTTATTACTATGTTTTTCAACAGATAATCCCAGAGGATTGTGTGCCTAATTTGATGTATCAGAATGGTAGCCTTGATGTTTTGAACATACAACCAGGTCATCCTACGAATCTCAACTGTCCATACCGGATTTCTAAAAGAAGTGGAGACATGAAAATCAAATAATGGAAAAAATGTATGGACAGCCGCAAGGAGGTTCGTGGAAGCAAAAAGAAGCGAAGCGCAAAAATTGGAGACAGGATGATCTCCATTCTCCATAATGGAGAGTCGCGGTCTATATTGTTTTATGCTATTTTACCTTAAAGAGGGTATTTAGGTCCTACCTAATACTGATGATCATGTGCTAAGAACAATTAAGTAGAGTTGGTTCGATGACTATGAGGATGATGATCGTATGACTTGTTATTAATAACGAGTAGAAGTTGTATGATGATGATTAGTAGGACTTGTTATTATGATGATGCATGATGCGGGCATGAAGAGTTATTATATATTAGTGGATGAAATGAACATGGATTGAAATGAAGTGAAGGCAACAAGCATGTGGTGCATGTCGAAAGTAGTACTAATCCAAACTTGGTCAAGTTAGGATTAATATTACTTTCGACATGCACCACATGTTGCCTTCACTTTAATCTAAGCCATGTTTAGGCATAGCAGTAGCGTTGGTAAATCAAGCACGGAAATAAGAGAGGACAGTTCTCTCTGTTAGCTAGCTTACACACCCTAAATTACCCTCTAAACCCTCCCCCCTTTCAAAAAAACAAAACCCCAGCCACTGAAATGCTGACGCGTGGATGCCTTTTGGTCCCGGTTGGTGTCACCAACCGGGACCAAAGGCCCTCCTGCTTGGGCTGGCCGCAGCGGCCACGTGGAGGCCCATCTGTCCCGGTTCGTGTAAGAACCGGGACTAAAGGGCTAGGGCATTAGTAACGACCCTTTAGTCCCGATTCAACAACCGGGACAAAAGGCCCTTACCAACCGGGATAGATGACCCTTTTTCTACTAGTGTTCCTCTGCAGGTCCAGCGCTATGCTACGGTACGACGTTCTGGGTACGCAGGGTCAAGGCTCCCTGTCGGTGATTGAGCCGCCTCCCGGCAAGTTTCCCGGCAGCAGTACCATTGTCGTCAGGGCGGAGAACGGCGGGCCGGGATTGGCCACCTTGCGTCGTGACGTGCTCCAGCTTTGGTCGACAGAGATGGGTCCCGACGGAGATGTCTGGGTGAAGATGAACCGCATCCAGCTCCGGAAGCTGATGCCTTTCAAGAGCCCAGCTCGTTTGATTGGATTAATCGAAGACGCCAATGTTGTTTTCGTGACCTCAGATGACCATGGCATCTTCACTGTTGACCTCAAGTCATTGCTGACGAAGAAGGTGTGCGAGATGGACAAGGTCAAGGATGTATTTCCTTACGTCTGCTACTATACTCCAGCTGGTACTTCCTCATCTTTGTTTGGTTAGTTGTGATGTCCAGTAATTCTTCTGTTTAGTGCATGATGAATATTACAAAACTAAACCCTGATTTTAAGTTAGAGACACGAGAAAAAAACTGACATATACTACCTCTGTAACGAAATATAAGACTTTTTAGATCAGTACTTTAGTGATCTAAATGATCTTATATTTCTTTGCAGAAGGAGTACATCATATGTCATCGAGACAATGACATATCCATGTCATCTGGAAAATGAATGCATGTGTAGGAAATTGTTAGTCTAGTGTGTTGTTTTAACATTTGTATGGCCCATCTGAATATAACACTCTAAATGCAATGTAAACCTTCGGCACTTGTTAGTAAGTCTTCCAGCGAATGTAAGCGATCTATACTAGCTAGTAATACTTCAGTTAGGGCAGAAGAAATACAAAATGTTCGATAAGTAACGTTGCATTCGATTTAGCCCTAAGAAAAGCATCTACAACTATATTTGGTCAAGACATTGGATACGCATCCACAAGGCTAGGAGGTTGTTTATCTACCCCAAATGAGAACCACATCTATTGTCCTGTTTTCACATTTGTTCTCGCCAGTCTGAATATCAGAACAAAAACACAAAACTGTCAACCTTTAGATTCCGTATGTGGTTCCATGTAAGTTTGATAGCTGGCATATAATACTACGATTACAAGCTTTTTATTGTTTTATTTTCAGCCGGTGCTAGAGGCATGCTGCCGGCACCTGTGGGTCCTCGGTGATCTTCGACAAACCATCTATAAATCGGCAGATCCAACATTTCGCAGTCCTGGTGCTCCTCCAGGGTTTCCGTTTTGTTGACCAGTTCCACACGTCCATTATTATTTTTGGAACAAAGACAAATCACGCGTCCATTATGATGCAGCGCCGATGCTTTCTGGTTTCAGTTCTTTGTTTTCTCACGAGGAAGTTTTAGTGGGAATACTACTCTCGGTTTCTTAGTCAATTATTAAATGTTCCGCTCATCGAATTTTCTTGAAACTTGATTGAAAACAAAAGTTCCAGTTTATGACGAACAATATAAACGTTCTGCACATGAGCCATTGTTAGCCCACTTGGAACTGAATCCGCACTATTTTCTGTGAAACTGAATCACTCCGGAAACAATGGTCTTGTGTCTTTGACTCCCTTGCCGTACTCTTCTTGAAAGCCAAAGTACACAGTATATTTAATGAGCCCTACTAGGAAACTTTTCATAGGTGGGGTAATATTATTGGCGGGCTGACTATGGGCCCCACCGCTGCTATTTCGGCTAGATACCATTGACGGGTGCAAAAATGGGCCCGCCACTGAGATTCTGCCCAAGGACCACCACAGGTTTCCTGGATCCAAGTAAGCCGTGAGCCAAAAGTACCAATCGGGGGCAACATGATTTTCCACTGGTAGTTTTTTGAGGGGTAAATCAAACATTTTTTAGAATAATCCATACATAGTGGGATACATTTTGGTCATGGGGTTGAATAAGCCACGTGAGGCGACCGCAATCAGAGAATACAATATTTTTTTTGCTAAGTTATGTGCTTCTATATTTGCTGCCCAACCTTCAAAGATGAAGTTACACTACTAGGAAAAGGGATATAGATGATATGGACACTAATGGCGCACCAGACATGTGGTGCGCCACTACTATATACTAATGGCGTACCACATCCACGGTACGCCACTAGTAATTTTTTTTAATTTTTCTTTTCAAAACTAGTAATGGCGCACCAGGGGATAGTGCGCCATTACTAGTGAAACTAGTGAAACTAGTAATGGCAACTAGTAATGGCGCACCACATCCACGGTGCGCCACTAGTATTTTTTTTTCAAATTTTTTTTCAATTTTTTTTATTTTTTTTCAAAACTAGTAATGGCGCACCACATCCACGGTGCGCCACTAGTAATTTTTTTTTCAATTTTTTTATTTTTTCAAAACTAGTAATGGCGCACCGTGGGAGTGGTGCGCCATTACTAACTTGACCCAAAAATTCCACCGAATGCACCCCCGACCGCCTTTTCAGTTTAAAAAAAATAAAAAAATAATGGAAATGTCAAAAAAATAAAAGAAAATAAGTTTCCGATGTGATATGTGGTCTAGTTGTTGGGAAAATTTACAAATATGAATTTCGACTTTATTTGCAAAATCTCTCTGGAATTTGTAAAATGCGCATAATTTTTGCATACGAACTCGGATTAAAAAGTTTTTTATATGAAAAATCATCTACTCGAAAAGTTACATCCGAATTTAACCCGGGGAACCCCGTTAAATATTTTCAAAATCCTCAAAAACCTAACAGAAAAAAGTTACGGGGCTTTCAAGATCTAGAGGCAAAAAATTTCAAACTTACTAGTGGCGCACCGTTTGCTAGGTGCGCCACTAGTAACAAAAAAAATTGGTGTTGAATTTTTTTTGGAATTTTTTTACAAAAAATGATACGTAATATGACCGGGAAGTTTGAAATATTTTTCAAAATTTCATCATACTCATGAACATGAACAAAGTCCTAGACATCAACAAGGTTTAATAGGATTGATATGGTAGATATATCAACAAAGTGCCTGTTAAGTAAGGTGGTGCTTGGGTTGGATAGAACTGTGAAGTTAAGCGTGCTTGGGCTGGAGTAGTGTGAGGATGGGTGACCTTCCGGGAGGTTTAACCACTTAGTGTGATTTGACTTGAGATTAAGCATATTGACCCGAGATTAAGCCATAGTGACCCGAGATTAAGAAAAAAACGAAAAAAAATCTGAAAAAATATTTGAAAAAAAATCACTTCTATGTGGTGCGCCATTACTAAGTCAGATAGTAATGGCGCACTGCCTTTTAATGCTGTAGTGCGCTCTCGGGTTGACATCACATACGATAATACATCTCTGAAGACCTAGGTATTATGCAAGAGAAATCCCCTCACGGCGTGCTATCACCTCCAGATTGTTGGGTCAGGTCTTTGATCGAAAGTGATGAACTGCCCATCATATAGAGTTAGGGAATGGAATAGAGTCAGCGAATGAAGCATATTCATTAACAACTCCACATATCAAAAAAGAAAAAGAAAAGAAAGCATTGCCTTCTTTACTATATCTTGTATTTATCGTACTCTTCCCGTGCAATCGCTGCCGCCAAGCCACGACGGTTTGAATTTGAGACTCCGGCATCAAGTAACGAGTGTCACCACGAGTTCCCCACTCCGCATAGTCCACAAGTATTTGGAGTCCACCATGTGTCTATGTGCTCTTATATCGTTTGTGGGTAGAGAGTGTTCTGAAAGGTGCCAGAGAAACATGCGAATCTTTGCTCGTACTTGGGTGTTCCAGAGCCGCTTCTAGGACCCACCATCATTCTCGGTAGTAGATTATCATGCTGTGTTCTCCAGCCATGCTTCCCTTCGTTGTCTCGTGCTGATAAGAATTCTATACGCGGACCTGGCCAAAAAATCATGTTGTCTTCCTGACTCCAAGCCCAGAAGTCGAGTTCATTCTTGGTACACGGCGGGATGTTCATGATAGCTGGTATATCGATGGACAAAAAGACAACCTGAGTTAAAGACATGCAGTTGATGATATAGAACAACCTGCCTCTTTTGCACAGGAAATGAATCTGTTTCTCTCTTTTTTTACTGCCTTGTGGCAAAAGAGATCTGGATTGTCATTGATGAAATCTTTAACTTCACAATTCCTTGCAACATGTCGGATCTAACTGCCTTGTGGTGTGCTGGTAACAAGTGTAGAGAATGATTTGGTGCATCGATAATTGATTGATCGTGTACTAGGCACATATATATAGGTACAAGGGGTGCGACCGGTATCTTGTCTCCTAAGATACACGTACATACAGAGGGAGACAGATACTACAGGTACTGCATACAGAAC
>NW_025228057.1:306446-308154 GCF_018294505.1 Triticum aestivum
GCGTCGCCGGTGACGCAAAGACTGGACCGAAAACCCTCGAAAGTCGAGGTGGGTAGTCCCTTCGTCATCACATCGGCGAACTGCTGATCAGTGGGCACATGTAGAACACGAACACGACCAAGTGCGACGTGCTCCCGGACGAAGTGGATGTCGAGCTCGATGTGCTTCGTCCGTCGGTGATGGACAGGGTTGGCAGCGAGGTACACCGCGGAGACGTTATCACAGTAGACGAGTGTCGCCTTGGTGACCTCACATAGCAACTCCTGGAGGAGCTGTCGTAGCCAGGAACACTCCGCGACGGCGTTGGCCACGGCCCGATACTCGGCCTCGGCGCTCGATCGTGAGACCGTGGGTTGTCGTTTAGACAACCACGAAATCAGAGAGGGCCCGAGGTAGACGCAGTAGCCGGAAGTGGAGCGTCGAGTGTCGGGACACCCAGCCCAGTCGGCGTCGGAGTAGGCGACAAGGCTGGTGTCGGGCGAGGCCGTCAGGGTGAGACCCATGGCTGTGGTGCCACGTATGTACCGGAGTATACGTTTCACGAGAGCCCAATGGGTGTCACGAGGAGCATGCATGTGAAGGCACACCTGCTGGACAGCATACTGAATGTCCGGACGCGTCAGTGTGAGGTACTGAAGCGCACCGACGATGGAGCGGTAGAAGGGAGTGTCGGACGCCGGAGAACCCTCGACGGCGGACACCTTAGCCTTCGTATCGACAGGCGTGGAAGCAGGCTTGCAATTAAGCATGCCCGCACGCTCCAGAAGCTCATAGGCGTACTTCTGCTGGTGCAGAAAGAAGCCAGTAGCCTGGCGCACTACCTCGATGCCGAGGAAGTAGTGAAGAGTCCCCAAGTCCTTGAGGGCGAACTCGGTGCCGAGGCGAGCTGTGATCTGCTGAAGAAGCGCTGGCGAGGACGCAGTCAGGATGATGTCGTCGACGTACAGGAGGAGGTACGCGGTGGCGTGGCCCTGGTGGTAGACAAACAGGGAGGCATCGGACCGTGTGGACCGGAACCCCTGTTGCTGGAGGAAGGCCGCGATCCGCTGGTACCAGGCCCGAGGTGCCTGCTTCAACCCGTAGAGAGAACGGGAAAGCAAGCACACGTGGTCCGGATAGTCGGTGTCGACGAAACCAGTCGGCTGCTGACAGAACGCCTGCTCGTCGAGATGGCCATGCAAGAAAGCATTAGACACATCGAGCTGGTGGACAGGCCAAGCGCGAGAAACAGCAAGCTGGAGAACGGCACGAATCGTGCCCGGTTTAACAACCGGGGCGAAGGTGTCGGTGAAGTCCACGCCGGCGCGCTGGCGAAAACCGCGCACCACCCAACGCGCCTTGTAGCGCTCGAGAGAACCGTCGGGACGAGTCTTGTGGCGGAAGACCCACTTGCCAGTGATGACATTGGCACGGGGTGGCCGCGGGACAAGCTGCCACGTACGGTTGCGCTGCAGGGCGTCAAACTCCTCACGCATCGCAGCTAGCCAGTTCGGATCCCGAAGGGCTGCGCGAGCGGAGGTGGGGAGTGGTGACGGCGTCGAGGTAGAAGCCGCGCATGCGTACTCGTCCGACAGGTAGCGCGTGCTGGGACGCAGGGTCCCAGTCCGAGCCCGAGTGACCACACCGGGGAGGGGTGCAGCCGTGGCGATGGGAGCCGCCAAGGGAGCCGCGGCGACGGGGGCCACGGCGGGGGCCGCGGCGGGGCCGG
>NW_025228057.1:308750-310522 GCF_018294505.1 Triticum aestivum
AGGCCGCTGCGTCGGGGGCCGCGGCAGGGGCCGCCGGCACGGGGAGCGTGGGCAGGGCCGGACCTGGGGCGCGGCTGGGCGGTCCGCCAAAGGTGGAGGCAGGGGCGAACTGCGCCGCAGGAGACTCCGAAGGTGATGGTACCTGCTGAAACGGGAACACGAGCTCATCAAAGTACACATGCCGTGAAGTGAAAACGCGGTGGGAGACTGGATCATAGCACCGGTAACCTTTGGTGTTGGGAGGATAGCCAAGGAAGATGCAAGGAAGGGACCGGGGCGCGAGTTTGTGAGGAGCAGTGGATGCGGTGCTAGGATAACAGAGACACCCGAAAATGCGAAGACCATCATAAGATGGAACCGCACCGAAGAGGATCTGGTGAGGGGTGTAGTTCCAGTGGGAACGACAAGGGCGAATGTTAATGAGGAGGTTGGCGGTCGCGAGCACGTCCGGCCAGAACCGAGTAGGCACGTAGGAGTGGAAGAGCAACGTGCGGACACAGTCGTTAAGCGTGCGAAGGACGCGCTCGGCGCGACCATTCTGCTGAGACGTGTAGGGGCAGGTGAGGCGAAAGATGGTGCCGTGGGACGCAAGTAAATTGCGGATGGCGACGTTGTCAAACTCCTTGCCGTTGTCAGTCTGCAAGGCGAGAATAGGACGACCGAACTGTGTGGTGACATATGAATAAAAAGCGGTGAGTGTGGCAAGAGCGTCGGACTTGCGACGGAGAGGGAAGATCCACACATAATGAGTAAAATCATCCAATATCACCAGATAGTATAAATAGCCCGTATTGCTAGCAACCGGGGACGTCCAAACATCACTATGCAACAACTGAAACGGAAAGGTGGAAATGTTTGTAGACTCGCGAAAGGGAAGACGAACGTGCTTGCCAAGACGGCAAGCCTCGCAAGAGTGATCGTCGACTTTATTACATGAGAAAGAAAAACTTTGAAGAATCTGACGCATAGCGGTGGAGTTGGGATGACCAAGACGGGCATGCCAAAGATCGACACTGGCGGCGAAGGCGGCGGGGCGACGAGTGGTGGTGGCGCCGGAGGGATGCACTGGATAAAGCTCGTCCGGGCTATCACATCGGTGGAGCACCATCCGTGTACGGGCGTCATTCACAGAAAAACCGATATCGTCAAATTCAACAGTTATAGGATTCTCACGAGTAAGGCGACGAACGGAAACAAGATTAGTGACTAAGTCAGGAGACACAAGAACATTAGACATATGCACAGGAGTAGAAGTGGAAGGAAAAGACATATGACCGACGTGAGTAATGGGTAGGGAGGAACCGTTACCAACGGTGATACGGGTGGGAGTACGAACGGGAGTGGCAGATGTGAGGTTACCGGGATGAGCAGTCATGTGAGCAGTGGCGCCCGAGTCCATGTACCAGTCACCACCGCCACCATAGGAGCTCGGTGACGGGGCGGAGTGCAGTGCGGCGAGCAAGGCCGGGTCCCACGGCGGCGGCGCCTGAGGAGGGTAGAACCCTCCGTAGGCCGGCACGGGAGCAGCCCCGAAGGCCGGAGCAGTGCCGGCGCCGTAGGAGGGCGCGGTCCCATAGGCCGGCGCGGACCCGTAGGCGGGCGCCGGCGGGGGCGCGGTACCATAGCCGCTGTAGGGAGCGGCGTTCGGCGCGGCGAAGAGGGCCTGGTGACCCGCCGGGCGGGGCCCAAGGATGCCCGGAGCCGGAGCCCGAGGGACCGGCATGGAGTAGGCGTGGACGACATCGGTCCACGGGTTGGTGCCGTACGTCCAG
>NW_025228057.1:310532-323108 GCF_018294505.1 Triticum aestivum
GGCTGCTGGGGGGCAGCGGGAGGGGCAGGAGGCGCGGGCGGGAGGGGGAAGTACCCCGAAGGCGCTGGCGGCGGCTGCTGGCGCGGCGCGGGTGGGGCGGTCGGTGGAGGGGCGCCGCGGGAGGTGCCGGCGGCGAGGGCGTGGTGCTGCACACGCTTCTTGACCCCCTTCATCCGGCGCTCCTCCAACCTCAAGTACGCCACAAACTTGGGGAAGGAGGGCTCCAGCATCAAGGTGAGGTTAGAGGCGGCGTTGCCGAAGTCCTCGTTGAGGCCGGCGGTGAGCGTGCTGAGGAGGAGGTCGTCGTCCACCTTGGCTCCAATGTCACGGAGCTCGTCCGCCAACGTCTTCAGGCGGCGGCAGTAGTCATCAATGGACTGTTCATCCTGGTGACAGTCAAAAATTCCTGCTGCAAAAAAACGCGGCGCTGAAGCTGGTTGTCGGTGAAGAGGCCGTTCAGCTTGACCCACAGGGCGCGGGCGTCGTCGCCGGCACTCACGACCGTGTGGAACAAGTCCTTGGAGATGGTGGTGAAGAACCACCGGATGATCGTGGCATCGATCGCGGTCCACTCGGCGTCGGCCACCATGGTGCGGGAGTCCACGGTGCCATCCACGTGATCCACGAGATTGTTCTCGCGGAAGAGCAGCGTGAAGTACGTCTTCCACGCGAAGTACGTGGAGTTGGAGGCGTCGAGGGTCACGGGGACGCATGCATGGACATTGATGTCGCGGATCTCGGCAGGGTCGACGGCGAAGGGGTTGGAGTAGGTGGAGGCGTTGGAAGACATGGCGATGAGATCGTGGGGAGGGAGGCGGCGGCGCGGCTAAGGAGAGGCGGCGCGGCGGGAAGGGGCGGCGCGGCGTGGAGGCGCGCGGTGGGGAGGTGGCGCGCGGGGAGGAGGGGTGATGGCGGCGGCTTGGGGCGGCGGCGGGAGGTCGCGGCGGCGGCGGCGGCCCGAGGCGGCGGCTAGGGTTAGCAGAAGCTGGAGGATCGACTTGCGATAGATACCATGTAGAGAATGATTTGGTGCATCGATAATTGATTGATCGTGCACTAGGCACATATATATAGGTACAAGGGGTGCGACCAGTATCTTGTCTCCTAAGATACACGTACATACAGAGGGAGACAGATACTACAGATACTGCATACAGAACCCAGACCAAAGTACATGTACACATGTTCAACAACAAGGAAGCAATGGTTGCTATATCTTGTGTTCTAGTGATCTTGAGTCTATGGACGTTGCGCAATGATCTTTGTTTTCAGGCGAGCACCCAGGCCCTTTTGGGAAAGAGTGAGTACCAAGATGCGTCGATGGAAGATTTTGTGTGTGGGCGATCAATCAGTGCTTCTACATAGACGTTTGCAGCTCTTGGATCGGCGAAGAGGAGAGCTTCTACGGATCGCCTGGTGAAGAAGAGAGGTGCAAGCGAGAAGGACATGCTTTTATGTAGAACTGTCTGTTGCACTGTTTCCTTCCTCCGTTTATTCCTCGTTAAATTTACCCCTAGCCTGCATGCTGTGTTGGGGCTGATAAAAATGTTAGTAGACTTCTGGCTCGGCTACTTTGGTCGTGGCCCGAGCGTTCTGAACAGTTTGTTTTGTTTTGTTGCCTCGTTTTAATAAAATGAGGTGGGGGCGACCCCTTTGGTTAAAAAACGTACATAAAATTGGAAAAATTACATCAAATCGTGCATAATCAGTGACCAACCTGATAAAGTTTCATAAATAATTGAATCGGTTTGATAGAAACTTGCCCTTTTAGTTTCAATTCAAATTTAGTGTTCAAAATTCAAGCTGCAAGCGGAAATTTTCAATAAATGTTCAGCTACAACTGACGTATAATTTGAGGGGAAAAAATGATGTTTAACATTAAAATCAATTTATTTACCGTGAAATTCCAATTGCTTACAAAATTTTGAAGATAATGCTTTTCTTTCCTCTCTCCCAAGGCTCCTACTAGTAGAAAGGTAGGTTTTTTGTTCTCACAGGGGCTGTCGTGGGAGTAAGTCTGACAGTAAGAATAGGGGGTACGTAGGAGGAGGCAAGGCCCTAGCTACGGTGAGATTGTGCACGCAAGGTGTACGAGTTCAGGCCCTTTTCGGAGGAAGTAAAAGCCCTACGTCTCTGTGCCCGGAGGCTTGGTCAACTGGATTACGCGTGAGAGTTACAGGGGGTGCGAACCCTTGAGTCAGAGGAGGGGGTGGCTTATATTGAGTGCGCCAGGACCCCAGCCATCCCACGTTACACAGGGTTCAATATACATTAAGACAGGGCGTTACTAGTAACGCTAGTTATAAAGAGCTATAAATGACCATTAAGACCATAGAGTGAACGCCTGACCGTTGCCATCCTGAGTGACTTTAGGTTTTCTGTACGCCGAGTGGTTTCTTGTATGGTCGAGTGACTTCATTCTGGTCGAATGGCTTTGGGATATCTGAGTGGGATAGAGAGTCGAGTGGATTGCACTCCAATGTGATTTCAGTCGGTAAATGATGTTGTTCTTTGAATGCCTTTGACTCCAGGGCAGTGTCCTTGGGAAGCGTGTCTAGGTCAGGCTCATTACCCTACCCTAGATACATGTCATCGTCATTAGCCCTCGAATGGATCAAGGTCCGAGTGAAGAAAGAGCTTAAGTTGATTTTGACTTGATTTTTATGCCTCTGAGGCATTTTCACCTGAGTTTTGGAATCATGCTGAAACCTCAACTTAATTTCAGTCGCCTTGATCTATTCAGAGGTCATCAAGTGAACTATATTGATAACATTCGAGTGTTGATATGGTACGAAATCTTCGGCGCGATTGGTTACGCCGCGGTTCCCAGATCCCACGCGATTCAAATTTTGGAGAAGCGCGCGGGCCGGATAGACAGGGGCGCCTCGATTCTCGCGCCGCCTTTTTCGCCACGTAATGGGTGTGCGACTGTTGTGGGATTTGACAGGATCGCTCGGGCCCGCAAGTCAGCCACTCTCGGAAGCAGGCTTATATAAAGCGTCGAAGCCGATGTGTTTGCACAGTGCGCCCTATTCCTCTTCTTCTTCCTCTGCTTCCCCACTGCGCCCTCCTCCACTCTTGCGCCGCCGCCCCGTCTATGAGCAGTCCGCCACGATGGTGAAGGACAAGACGGCGACCCTGGAGCGCGCGAAGAAGGCGACGGCGAAGGCGAAGGGCAAGAAGGCGAGTCGGGGGTCGTCGTCGAGGTCAGGATTGCCACCCGGTTGGATCCAGGGGGACTGGATCCGGTCCACGATCCAGCAAGAAGACCTGGAGGATCTGGTTGATGGGGGCTTGATTGCCCACAAGTCTTGGAGGCTGCCGGGGGACGAGATCGAGCCCCAGCCGCAGGAGGGTGAGTGTGTCCTCCTCGCAACTCATGTCGACCGCGGCTTCTCTCTGCCTCCTCATCCTTTTTTCCGGGGTTTCTTAAACTTCTTCGGTGCTCAACTTCATCATTTTTCTCCCAATACAATCACATATCTTGCTGCATTCATCTCCTTGTGTGAAAACTTCCTGGGTTGTCGACTGCATTGGGGTCTGTTGAAGCAAAAAGTGATGGAAACATACGACTTAGGACTTGGAAAGATAAATGCCCTAGTCTACAATGGAGCAATAACAACGCATCTGTGGATGAGGTGGATGAGGTACATGTTGTAGCAAATGCAAGTGGAGCTGCAATATTGTCAAGATAGTACAGGCCATCACGCTCAGTTCCAGTCCCAAGTATTTTTCCTGACTTCAGGTCCTGAAATACACAGAACCGGGGCTCAAACAAAGCTCTGCAATTAAGTGACTTTGTGATTGAACTGACAGATAGAAAGTTCATAGGAAAATCGGGAACATGTAAGACAAGACTTAAAGGTAAGGAAGGTGTACAACTAATGGTTCCACATCCCATTATGGAAGACGAAGATCCATCAGCTATACGAACCTTATCCTTTCCTGAACGAGGTATGTATGATGAAAAATATTTTTGTGAACCCGTCATATGATTTGTGGCATCCGAATCAATTATCCAGGGCACAAGTAAATGGTTCTCACCTTCTGCACTCCGAGAGCTGGCAGCTTCACTAGATCCTTCAGCAGTAACAGCCATCAATTTTGCCTTGAACTCTTCTAGAGCCTGAGCAGCAATTGCAGGTAACTCTCCTGTGGATGATGCAAGATGAACTCGGTCTTGTTTCTTCTCGAAGCTGTTACCGCTGCCATTGAACGTTTATTTTTCTCTGCTGCCATCCTAGAGGATAACCAACCAACTCGAAACAATCCTTTTTCATATGGCCAGGTCTCTTACAATGATCACACACAACTTTGTTTCTCCGTTTGTGGTCAAACTTAGTAGTATTTGCTTGACCACTTCTAAAACTCATAGAGGATTGTGTGTGAGTAAGTGCAGCACGATTATCACCATGCATCTGTGGCATTGCTTCCTGATTAGCCAAACGAGTCTCTTCTTCAAGAGTACTGGCAATAGTTTCATCCAAGGTAGGCCAGTCATATCATCTGAGAGTGAAGTTCGAACTCATGATTCAAACCTTCCAGGAAAACCTGCAACAACAATGGTTCGGACCATTCTCTGAGGAGAGTCAAATCTCTAGGATCATGTGGCTTGAATGGTCTAAAAACTCTAGATCCCTGTAGAGTTTCTACAATTCCCCTGCATACTCTGTAACTGATTTCTGGTCTTGTCTAAAGTGCCACATGTCATGTAGTATTCTGCTAACCTGCATTTTGTTTGATTTACCAGAAAACTGTTTTTCAATACTTGTCCAGACTTCAGGAGCAGTTTGAAAACTTTCAACTTGTTCCCGAACAGTTTTTTCCATTGAGCCCAACAGCCAAACCATGACTCGCTTCTGATTCTGCTCCCATTGTTCCTGCATTACCTCTCATGGATTTTTCTCATCTTCATGTAGGTACTTATGCAGACCATGCGCTTCCAGAATTAACGATGCATTGCGAGCCCAAGTAAAATAGTCACCCGGACCAGTTAATTTTACTGGATTTGGTTCGAGGACAGACTTCTGAATTTCAGTCGAGCTACTAGACTTAACCTGTGCTTGCTCCATCAGCTGAGCAAGCATTCGCTGCATACTTTCACATAATTTCTCAACACTTGAATCCGCACCCTTGTCCTTGTCTTTGTCTCCCATGGTCACTAACTCGCAAGAGAACTCTACGGCAACAGACCACAAACAAGACTCACAGGTCACAAGTTTGTATCAGCCAAACTCACCACTACCAAATCAGCCCAGCAAACGAAGTTGCCCCATCCACAGAAAAGAGAACTGAATCACAAAGGACTCAAACTGACCGGAATCTCAGCAACTTAAAGTGAGACCAGCACCGCACCGTATTCGTCGTTCTTCTCTGCCGAACCCTCGATCTTGCTTGGCTCCACCAAATCGCAAAGAATCTGAGCGAAGACGAGCTCCAGCCGCCACACGTCAGCAACACCTCAACGATGCGGCGTTACGGCAGAGCGAGAGACGCACTAGGATCGTCTTGCTCCGATGCCATGTTGTAAATCAGAGAAATATTCAACAAATCTGGATTAGAAGATGGTAGAAGGAAGAACTAGAATGGGGAAAAATCTGGAGCGCCTTATCCAGCCTCCTCTTTCTCTGTATTCTATATAGATATGGTCTTTTACATCTTAGCCCCCCAACTGTTACATATACACACATTTACACAACTCAACACAGACTCCTTGCATAGCAGAGCACAATATGGGTTCCAATATTCAATTAGAACTACCTGAAGTTTTTAGGGCATTGATGTTGATACTTAAAAATAATGTAATGCCTGAATTTAATTTGTAGGACAATGGCTGGTGATGACTTATATTTCAGTTCCTAGACCCCAAAACAGTAGATACACTATTCTGAATTTGGGGAACATCAGCTGTTGTTTATTATTATTATCCTTTAGCAGCTAATTTCAAATTGAAACCGAGATTGTTACCTGCTCATAAGCTGCGGGTACTAATTGTGGCATCTCTATATCCGTTTGAGGAGCAGAGATGGATTTGAACTTGGAATTAATTGAGTAGGGAACTATGTATGTGTCAATTATACACATCTGATTAACCATGCGTTTACTTAATCATCTCCGGACCCTACTTTAAATATCAGAATCCTTGTGTTTCACTTGAGCCGAATATTTCTTCTATCGATTGGTGGAGTTGTAGTTTCGGCGTAATAACAGTATGTTTTGAAGTTATTCGCAGAGATCATTGATTTCACTTAATGTTAGAAGCTCGGGAAGCTGGCATTTTTCCACTCAAGGCCCGGTGTGGCTAGAAAGTTAAGCCATGAAGAAATTTTGAGTTCTCTAGAAAGAACCGCCCATAAAATTGGTCTGGTCACGAAAACACAACCAAACCGTTGTAGAAAACATTTATGTTTTAGTAACAGATCGTCACAAGTTACAAATATGAGGTTTTCTCATAGTGCTTGGGAGGATGAGGATGCGCCATCCAAAGAGGTAGCAGCACCCAGGTGTTGCTGTCACTGGTAGTGACAGAGCTTGGGCCAAACCATAGGAGGGGCAAATGGGTTGGGGGTGACTTAAAACAGGCTTGGGCCAGATTTGACTAATTTCCTGACCATTTTTATTGAGGATTGACATGAGGAAATATCATGGGCTAGCGGGAGTGATGGCCCATGTTGGCCACCACTAAGCTCCGCTGCTGGACACATGCCGAACTCCTCAACCCCAAAGAGGTTGGCCAGACACCAGAAGAAAAATGACAAATTCAGCGAGTGAATAGAACCTCTTTTTTTTTGCGGGGGGTGAATAGAACCTTATTTGTACCAAAACTCAAAATGGTACCTTCTGTTCATGGTTGAATTTGTCTTTTCGTTGTTGATGTGTAAATGTAATCATAACTGGGATTTTCACGTTCTTTTAAAAGTATTATCTTCAATCAACGGAAAAATTAAAGAGTTCTGTTTTTTTCACGAACTTTTGGTGTGCTTCCATGGCACACCTCGAGTTAGCTTCGATTGAATTATTATTTTTTCGCGTCAAATGAAACTATTCACATGCAAAATGCCCGCGAAATTCCTGCCGTTACAAATTACAGACAAGGACTTTCGAGCGATTCTATATCTTGTGCATTCGTTGCCGGTCGCTAATGAATTTCTGATTTTCTGTAGATTTTTTACAAATATTCGCCAAGTAGAAGAAAGAAGTCTAAGGCTGTTCGATTAGCTGTTGTTTACTGTCTCTGTCTGCGGAGGAATGAGAAGAGGAGGAGGAGGACGAGTCGGAGCGGCTCGCCGGCGCGAGCCCGAGGCGGCAGATCTCGTCGGAGCTCGGCGCGTCCCAGTGTTCGGTCCGCGCCCTGAGCGCCTCCATCTCCGCCTTGCACTCCTCGAGCCCCATCCCGGCGACCCTCCGCCGCTCCGCGGCCGCCTCCCGGCCGGCGGCCTTGTCAAACACCTCCTCCCACCCGTGCTCCCACGGCCCGCTCGCGTCGCACAGCTCCAGCGTCCCGTTCCGCCACTCCGTCCAGCTCCACGCGCGGTCCAGCCGCGCCACCGCGCACTCCTCCTCCTCCTCCTCCTCGTCCCCGGGGCCGCAGGCCACGGGGCGGCGGCACGGCCGGCACTTGGCGCCGCTGAGCGGGCCGGGGCTCCCGATGGACGCCACGGGCACGCCGAACCCGGCCGGCGGGAAGTCGTACCGGCGGTCGCTGAGCACGCAGAAGGGCATCCGCCGCTCCCGCGCCGCCACCCCGGCCACCTCCAGCTGCGCCTTGAACGACGCCTCCGAGTTGAGGTCCCTGTACCCGGCCGCGTCGAGGCGGGGCAGCATGGAGACGCGGGACAGCGCGGCCGCCGATGCCGCCCGGCGCCCGGCGCCCAGCCGGTCGTTGAGGCCGCCGAACGAGGAGCCCTCCGGGACGACGTAGACGGCGTCGGAGCGCGGGAGGGCGTCGGCGGCGGCCAGCGGCGCCGTCCAGTAGCCGTCGACGCGGGTGCGCAGGACCCAGGCGTACGTGAAGTTGCCTCGGGACTCGCGCTCCCGGATGAGGTCCAGGCAGCCCTCCACCAGGCCGAAGTACTGGAGCAGGCCCTGCATGCATGCATACACATGATAAAACTAATCAGGTTGCAGGTTAACCATAGTGGATTAAGAGAAAGGGTCCGTCTAGGACAGCCCACGGCTTGGCTGTCATGCATGTGCTGCAGCAACCTGCAAGATTATTAATCGTCTGTGTCACTGTAGCGCAATCAGTGTAGTGATTCGTGAAGAGCACTCCATGTGTGGCGCATATGCCTTGCTTAAGCATTGACATGACAGTGGAACATTGACTGACACGGCACGCTAACCCATGTGTGTTATGCGTAACCCACTAGCTTAGGCTAAGCAGCCGTAAGGTAAGATGCCAGTTTGGCTCTTGACGATACTACAGTGGAGTACGAGTAGGAATGCATGTTCGTTCTGCAAGAAATATGTTGATTAATTTGGTCAGGGATAACCATGATCGATCACTAATTAATCTTTCGGTGGTCAGTCGGTCTTACATGCATGTTCGGCAGATGGGCAGCCGGATTAAGTAGTGCCACTCGCCTATTTGCTGCTTTTTCTAATCTTTTCTTTTTTTTTGGTGCCTTTTCTAATCTGATGTCTGGAGTGCCTGGGCACACAAAGTGCATTTTGTCTGCAAATGTTTGCCTTTTTTGCACAAGGCATTTGCAATCAGGCTGCTAGTTGTTGTTTTGCACTTGCCTTCAAATAAAATACTTCTACTCAATCAATGACACTATCCAACAAGGGAGGCCTTTTCTTATATAAAAAAAGGAGTGTAGAAAGGAGGCCTTTTGAATTTTGAGGATACACGCATGCATGGAAAAGAAGCGAGGCGTGCAACATGAAAAGATGGATGAGATGTGAAGAGGAGCCCGTACACATATCAACTTTACTTTTGTTTTGTGATGAAGGTAGGTAGTAGGCTTTTTTGGACCGAAAGCGCCGTGGATATACATCATCGGTGTGCATTACGCTAGTAATATATTTCCTCGGAATTAAGCCATTGTTGGACTTGGGAGCGCGGTCGAGGTGGATCGGAGTCCGCCCGCCCGTGACATGCATGCACGTTGGTGTTGAGCACGCCCACGTCCTACTCCCGACCCGAGGATGATCGTGCAGGTAAATGCGTACGTGCTGCGGGCATGCTGGCCACGACCGACCGAATCGATCGATTTGTGCCTCTGCTACCATGCAGGTGCAGTACTAGGTTGCTCATTTTGTTAAAAAAAATCATACGTACATGCTACACCTAGTACTACTACAGTACTACTCCCTCCGTCCCATAATATAAAAACATTTTTTACACTAGTGTAGTGTAAAAAAAACGTTTTTACATTATGGGAAGTAAGTACTAGCTGTAGCTGGGTCGTTTTCTGACAAGTCGTCGCCGTCTGTATATTTATATATGCATATGCATACGTGTCGTTTCGCCAAGGTAAAAAATAGCATGTACATATACAACTGCTGATCGAATTGACTTTGACTCGGCGGCGTGGGACGCGCGGTGAGCCACACAAAACGCGGCGGGTCGCGCGCCGTCGTGCTACGTGACAGGTCACACACAATGTTACTCCTAGTTAACAAACCAAACGTGAGTGGCTGCCACTTGGATGAGCCTGGCAGCTACGTGTTTGGTGCGGGCGCGTTGACGCTGCTCCATCCGTCCAAACTATCCATCCATCGACCGATCGGCCTCTACCAATTGGTCGCATGCGTCGACGGCAAACAAGTATCCCAAAACCACACCCTTCCAGCTGAGTTGAGAATATGTCACGGTCGGCTTTGAAAAGCAGACAGTGAAACCGAAAATGAAACCGGCGCGGCGCTGTCATCGCAACCGAACCAAATCGACCTCTCTTTTCCTTGCCGCCGGGCAGCATCTTATCGGTTCCGATTGACGCTTCCTTCTTACGTGCTACGTACCACACAGAATTTCTGTATGGCTGCCGCTGCCGCCTGGCGCATCCATCGGTATAGGTTGCATGCATGGACGGCAAGCGAAAGCCCCTTTTCCTGGAATATTATCTGAATTTTTGAAAGATTAATCAATATGAGTCTTGTTGGGCCATGGCGTCAGTTTTTCCGGCGGGTGGGCGGGCAGGAGGACAAGGCCGGCGGGGCCCCGCGACCTTTTTAGGTCCGACCCGACCCACCGGGTTTCAGTTACGACGTGAAGGCGCGCGCGGACGCCTGCTGGTTTCCATATTTTAAGCAGGGAAGTTAGATGGGATCACGGGACGGGGACGTACGGTAATCTCCTCTCTCTCTCTTCCATCTGAAGCAATCTATTCCTACATTTATATCAGATCAGAGGGATCGTGTCAGGTTTGGCAGTTGCCATTTTCCTATGATAGTACTGCTAGGAAGAGTCGAGACGTTGAAACCGCGCTTGGACCGAAAAGGAGACTTTTGAAACCGTCGCGGCCCCCCTGCCTCAACCGGATTATTATTATTCTTAGAGAGAGACAGAGAGAGAAGGAAGTAACCGTCTCAATTACGATTCCCACCCGAATTAGGCAGCAGTTACTAGTCTGGTTAATCGTCTCCGTCCCACCGATCGCACGCGGGCATGATCATCCAGAGTTCGAGATCAATCCTCTCGTCGTTTTAAATACTCCCTCCATTTCAAAATATAGTGCGCCCGCGCTTCCCGAGGTCGAACTTTAACCATAAATTTAACGAACGAAACCGACTGCGGCGGGTGAAAAAATTACATAATTAAAAACTTCTATCGAATACGAATTCACTGATATAATTTTTGCTCCCGCCGCAATCGATCTTGGTAGTTAAATTTACGGTCAAAGTTGAAGCACGGAGATAGAGGAAGCACTACATTGTGGAATGGAGGGAGTATGTGACCGATCGATCCAATCTGGCGCGCGGCCAAAACCCAGGCGATAATTTATTCTGGTGGTAGTTTTTTCCTCTGTTTTTTGATTGAAAGGGAAGTAACTACTGGGGAGATTCTCTGGTTAGATAGATGCAATGCGCGGCAATCAAATCAATCAACGAAAACAGTTTGCAGGAAGGCGAAGCAAGCGAGCGAGAGCGATTGATCAGGAATAGTTTTGAGGTTGAAGAGCATGGAAGCAAGCAGTGAAGGAAGCCAGGTATAGAATCGTTGTGGTACGGACCTGGATGCCGTTGGGGGAGTTGGCGGCGGTGAGCACGCGGGCGCGGTCGGGGGTCTCCTCCACGGGCTCCGGCCGGAACACCCGCACGGCCGCCAGCTTCGTCTCCTTGCCGACGGCGCGCGCGAGGAGGGACAACTTGTAGGCGTCGGCGTCGAGCGGGCTGTGCAGGAACACGTCGACCGCGCGGCCGTCGAGCGCCGGGGAGCCCAGGACGTGCCGCGCGATGGACGGGCCCGTCAGCTCGAACCGCCGCGCCCCGCCCACCAGGCACACCGCCACGCGCCCTCGGCCATGCGCCGGGGAGCGACGGTGATGGGACGCCGCCGGGGGCGCGCGCGGCGGGAAGCGCAGCGCGGGGAAGCGGAGCGCGGAGGGGAAGGAGAGCGCGGCGGCGAGGAAGAGCAGCAGCGGGGCCAGCACGAAGACGAGGCGCCGGCGCTGGGCCGCGCGCGGCGAGGACGGGTGGGGGTGGTACTCGGCCATGCCTGCCGGCTTCATGGCTGGCGAGAAGGAGCTCGAGCGGCTGCCGTACGTGCCGACGGAGCTAGAAGATCATGGCGAGGCGCGGTGGGCGGGAGGGTGGTGGTGGTGGGTGGCGCGGGGCAAAGGCGTGCGTGCGTACTGTTGGTGCTGGTGCGTTGGTGGAGGGTCTCTCGTCTCGGCTGGTCGCGAGATCGGAAGCCGCGCGCGGGCGGGGGCGGGGGCGGGAGGATGGCCGATGGCGTGAGCGAACTCCTTTGGTCGATGGAGCGAGGGGTCGTGGGTCACGGCGGTTTGGTGCTTGGCTTCGGTGCCGGTCGTACTACATATTGGCCCTCTCCAGGCCGGACTCACGCGCAACTTCCTCTCCTACCACGTTTCTTTTTCAAATACTCCTACTACAATTTGCTTTGCTTTTTTTTTAACAAGGTACAAACGCAAACGCTCATATAAACGCGCATACACTCACCCATGTAAACGCACGCATGCACACCCTTTGAGAGACTAAGCCGGCATATCATCTTCAGATTTTACAAAGTCACTGTAGGCGCCTCATAGACTACGGGAACGTCTCCTCGCACTGAACACGCATCTCCGAAAATACTACAATAAATCCAGGTTAAATGCGAGCACCAAGACTTGAATTCTGTTGGGCTGGCGATACCACAGTCCTTCTAACCATCCATCCACATATCTTTACTTTAATAACGGGGCTGACATATGTCAGTCACCTGAAAAATAATAGCACCAGTCAATTTTTCTGGCCGCTAGATTGAAATCCAACGGATGACCTCCATCTTCTTATTTCCCTTACCTCCTCCTATGCCCCCACCCACAAACCGCCTGCGGCCTGCGGCGTTTTGGTCTCTGACTTTGGAGGTTGGAGCTACACCTCCTCTTCTCTCCCCTGAACTCGGTT
>NW_025228057.1:323306-340860 GCF_018294505.1 Triticum aestivum
AAATGTGGTTACCGAGAAAAGAATACCAAAAATTATAGATTAAAATGCTCTATTAAACTAAATAAGCCCGTCTTTCCATATTAACAACACATGGAGATGTTGCATGCCACTCTATTCTCGTCCCTTCTCAAAGTTACCAAATTGATTCCCATGCCTACTTTTAAATTCGGGAGCTAATTATCCATGTCTAAAATTTATGAATTCAAAATTTATTTGAAACTTTGGAGCGGCAATCACAAATCCTGACAACAACAAAAATTGTCAATTTCATGACCAAAACCTTGATGTAAGCTTGGTCTTAAGCATGCCTCCACAATCAATTAGCGGGACTACCGTCAATTACTGACTCCCCTCCATCGACGACACCACTACCACATCATCCCCGTCTCCAAGTCGCTCCTAGCTCAGCCTCGCCGACGGCCCAATCGACGCCTCGTCATGCTTGCAACAGAGCCCCGTCTCTGCCTCGGAGCTACGTACGGCTCCTCTTCTCTCGCAAATCGAATGACTTGAATTCAAAATACAAGCAATTTATATATAGCAATCTCAGCTTCAATCGATTGAATGTCAAATATGGTGGCTTTCTTTTTCTGAAAAGGCATAATGCATGCCTGATTTGCTCTCGCTTGTATATATGCAAGCCAATGGAAATTCAATTAGGGTGTTTCCTAGACCCCTCCATGGTAACGTGTTGTCTGAACATTTCGCAACCAAAACAAAAATGTTGTCTGAACAGAAATACCAAAAAAATAGATCTAAAAGTTTAATCACAACTAAGAAATCAGGGTGGTGTCTATATGCCGTACCTGAGTGTTGTATCGCGGTATGGTTGAACTCAAGTCCTCCGTGTTGTGAGGAGCACTTAGTTCGGGATTGTAATCCAATAATTTCGGAATAAAACTCCCATTCACCCCGCAAAAAAAAACCAAAAAAATAGATCTAAAAGTTTAATCACAAATAAGAAATCAGGGTGGTGTCTATATGCCGGCCCGGAGATAGCATGTGAAAAGAAAGCTTTTTGTTTTTTTGCGGCATCGTTCAAAGGAATAGAGCAAAACACCACAAAAGGGATGAAAGGAAAAGGAGCATTTTTTTTTTTTGTTGAGCAACGGAAAAGGAGCATGCAGATGTGTATCGACTTTGTATGAAGGACGAAAGTTGGTCTTCTTCCGAAGGCAGCGCGCGCCGTCGGTGTCATGAGTGCATATTACTACGTCAGGCCCATAGTTGGAGCGCATGCACCTTCTCGATCGATCGTCCATGCACGTAGGCATGCATTATACGCAAGGTACGTAGACGTAGTAGTACGAGTGCTAGGCACGATCGTCGAACCTCGACGGTCGGTCGAATGATCAATGCATGGCATCTGGACGTACGCTCTCCGGCCGTGTATTACTGGGAGACAAGTCGCTGTTGTTTGTATGTATGTATACAATCATACAGTATATACGATCCACGTATGTGTAGTTGCGTAAGATATACAATCTCATTGACTTTGACTTGGCAGCTGTGAGAAAAATTCGACGGCCGGGTTGCGCTGGAGTCGTGTGCGACATGTGCCACAAAGACCAGATCAGATCAAATCAAATATCTTTGGTCTCCGTTCCCTGAAAGATCAGATCAAATCCCTCTCATTTCACCTCCCGTTCTTACTACCTGATGTGTGTCTGTGTGCGCCTGCTGGTGCCACTTGGACCAACGCGTTGTACTGTGGCCGGTGTCGCTACCTACCTACCTACCTAGACTGATTGTCTGGTGTTGCATGCACGGATGCCCGGCCCAGCTAATCGCAACCTAACCTTGCGTCGTCATCTTCTTCTATTTTGCGGGGGAAAACCTCATATCATCTTCTCGATATGGACATACAGTAGTTTTTAACAAAGATTTTTACAGGTAGCACTAGCTAGCTTTTATTGTGAACAACAAGTTCGTAAGAAGTTGCTATCATGGTACATTATTGAATTTATTTTCACAAAAAAAAATGGTACACTATATTTACGAAAACATCTTTGCTATATAGAGCACGGCAAATTAATCAAGTCAAAGGGACGACCTCCGCAACCCTAGCCTCTTCTCTTGTTTCCTCCCCTAACCATAGGCAAGTAGGGCAAACTCTTCTCTCCAGCCTTCATTGGCGAGCCCGAGGATCTGCCTCGTCTCAGCCTACCACTCTAGTGGCCGATGGTGGGGAGAGGAATCCCAATGACTTTGATCCGGTTAGTAGTTCAGGTTAGGAATTTCTTTAGTCCTTGAAGTCGCGCCACTCGAGCAGATGGCGGTGCTTGCGGGCTCTAATCCTCCTTGAGTTTGTTTATCTGCACATAGTCGATGAAGATTCATGCCGTCTCCTTGGGGCAGTGACACTAGTAGAAAACTGGGCTTTGGTCACAGGGCAATATTCACATTAGTCCCGGTTCAATCACGAACCGGGACTAATGCGAGCATTGGTCCCGGTTCGTGCGGTCAGGGGCCTGCCGGGCCTCGTGGGGGCATTGGTCCCGGTTCGTCCGGCCCCTTTGGTCCCGGTTGGTGGGACAAACCGGGACCAATGGGCCACGCTCCTGGCCCACCACCCTTTAGTCCCGGTTCATACCAAAAACCGGGACTAAAGGGCTGGTCCTAATTGCGGCCAGTGTTTAGTCCCACCTCACCAACCGAAGGGCGCTCACACCAGTTTATAAGCTCGTCCCTCTCTGCCTTGTTGTGCTCCTCTTAAAGTGAAAATAGATGCCCTTATACAGGGAATTTGACCTAAATTCACAGTAAATTTCATAGAAATTTATTATGAATTTAGGTTGAATTTCCTCTATAAGCGCATCTATGTTCATTTTTTATAGTAAATAAAATAAATAAACCTTAATAAAATAAAATAAAATAAACTATAGTAACTAAAATAAATAAACCTTAATAAATTAAATAAAAAAGCAGCAGTAAAATAAATAAAAATAGCAGCAGTAAAATAAATAAAAATAAAATAATTAAAGTAAAATACATAAGTAATTAGAAATAAAATAAATAAGTTTTTTGTTGTAAGTAGAAACAAAACAAAACAAATAAAGCAAAAGAGAAAACAAAAAACAGAGAAAAAAATTATGCCACCTACTGGGCCACCACGACCTGAATACGACTTGAAACCCGTCCGTGGGCCAGGATTCGGGCCCGCAGAAGGCCCAGTAGGCCCCACAGGCAAAGAGAACGGTTAGGCCCGAAAGCCTGCAGTTGAGAGGAGCTCGAGAGGGTGGGCACAGCAGCGCTTATAGACCACTCTCGAGCCCTCTCAACTAGCGAGGTGGGACTAAACTTTTGACGCGGGGCAGCACAAGGCCTTTGGTCCCGGTTGGTGCCACCAACCGGGACTAAAGGGGCCATTGGTCACGGTTCGTGGCACCAACCGGGACCAAAGGCCTTTAGTCCCGGTTGGTGCCACGAACCGGGACCAAAGAGTTCCCTATATATACCCCATCGCCACAGCAGAGCACTCCACAGTGCTCTGTTTTTTCTGGCCGGCGAGGGAAGGGCATTTGGGTGCTCTAGCTCACCTCCTATGCACATGAGGTGTTCGATGAAATGTCTGAGCCACACTAGTTAATCTTTCTCCTCTCGAAACTCGACCTTCGAGCTCCATTTTCCCCGAGATTTGTCAAGGTTTAGCGGTCCGTCACGTCCCGTCCCCGTCTTCACCGCCGTCGATCGCCCGCGCCGATCTCGTCGCCAGCACCACCGTGGTGAGCCTCTTGTTCTTATCTTCTTTCTGAAAGGAAAAAATTCTTACTTTAGATAGTTACTTGTCTAATTTTGTTACTTTTATTATTCCTTCTTATTACATAGTGCGATGGTTTTGGTATCCGCCCCCGTCGGCCCTTGTCCTGTCTATGATTCGGATGTGGTATATATTATCTTTTTATAACTATTTGGTTCATTTATTATTTATGACAAATATACCGACCAACGTGACATAGATTTTATTTATCTAGGAGGTGGTTGAACCGGAAATTCTAACCGACCCTATTGTCGAGAGGTTAAATTTAGTTGAAGAATAAAACAATTACTTGAAGGAAAAAATAAAAAAATTTGAGGAGGAGAAGATGATATTGGAGTTGCATGTTGCGGATGTCGTCGATGATCACAAGATCAAGATGGATGCAATGTGCTTGAAGATTAAAAAGATTAGAAAATATGCCATTCATACCGAGGCTTGGTATGATTATGCCGTTGGATCAATTGTTACCTTGGTTGCGATTATGATCGCATTTGTTTTCGCATTGAAATGTTTTACATAGTTTCAATGTATGGTTTAATTAATTAGATGCTCTAGAGAGCTATATATATGTTGTTAGATGAGAACTATGTATGTACTTTGGTTTTAATGTGATGATGAACTTCTATTAATTTGGTCATTTAATTATCTATTCATGATGTTCTGTAATGGTTTTTGACACACTTAATTATATATAATGCACGCAAATGAACCGGCAATGGATGTACGGTGACAGACACACCTCCGAGTACATTAAGGGCGTGCATAATTTTCTCGAAGTGGCTGAGGCAAACAAGCAGAATGGTTTTATGTGTTGTCCATGCCCTATATGTGGGAATACGAAGTCTTACTCTGACCGGAAAATCCTTCACACCCACCTGCTTTACAAGGGTTTCATGCCACACTATAATGTTTGGACGAGGCACAGAGAAATAGGGGTTATGATGGAAGACGGCGAAGAAGAAGAGGACGATGACAACTATGTGCCCCCTGAATACGGTGATGCTGCAATGGGGGAAGCTGCTGAAGATCAAGAGGAACCAAACGATGTGCCCAATGATGCTGCAAGGGGGGAAGTTGCTGAAGATCAAGAGGAACCAGTGCCCGATGATGATGATCTCCGCCGGGTCATTGTCGATGCAAGGACGCAATGCGAAAGTCAAAAGGAGAAGCTGAAGTTCGATCGCATGTTAGAGGATCACAAAAAAGGGTTGTACCCCAATTGCGAAGATGGCAACACAAAGCTCGGTACCGTACTGGAATTGCTGCGTGGAAGGCAGAGAATGCTGTGCCTGACAAAGGATTTTAGAAGCTATTGAAAATATTGAAGAAGAAGCTTCCAAAGGATAACGAATTGCCCGACAGTACATACGCAGCAAAGAAGGTCGTATGCCCTCTAGGATTGGAGGTGCATAAGATGTTGGAAATATGCCCTAGAGGCAATAATAAATGGTTATTATTATATTTCTTTGTTCATGATAATAGTCTATTATTCATCCTATAATTGTATTGTCCGGAAATCGTAATACATGTGTGAATACATAGACCACAACGTGTCCCTAGTAAGCCTCTAATTGACTAGCTCGTTGATCAACAGATAGTCATGGTTTCCTGACTATGGACATTGGATGTCATTGATAACGGGATCACATCATTAGGAGAATGATGTGATGGACAAGACCCAATCCTAAGCATAGCATAAAAGATCGTGTAGTTTCGTTTGCTAGAGCTTTTCCAACGTCAAGTATCTTTTCCTTAGACCATGAGATCGTGCAACTCCCGGATACCGTAGGAGTGCTTTGGGTGAGCCAAACGTCACAACGTAACTGGGTGACTATAAAGGTGCACTACGGGTATCTCCGAAAGTGTCTGTTGGGTTGGCACGGATCGAGACTGGGATTTGTCACTCTGTGTGGCGGAGAGGTATCTCTGGGCCCACTCGGTAATGCATCATCATAATGAGCTCAATGTGACTAAGGCGTTAGTCACGGAATCATGCATTGCGGTACGAGTAAAGAGACTTGCCGGTAACGAGATTGAACAAGGTATTGGGATAACGACGATCGAATCTCGGGCAAGTAACATACCGATTGACAAAGGGAATTGCATACGGATTGATTGAATCCTCGACACCGTGGTTCATCCAATGAGATCATCGTGGAACATGTGGGAGCCAACATGGGTATCCAGATCCCGCTGTTGGTTATTGACCGGAGAGGCGTCTCGGTCATGTCTGCATGTCTCCCGAACCCGTAGGGTCTACACACTTAAGGTTCGGTGACGCTAGGGTTGTAGAGATATATGTATGCGGAAACCCAAAAGTTGTTCGGAGTCCCGGATGAGATCCCGGACGTCACGAGAGGTTCCGGAATGGTCCGGAGGTGAAGAATTATATATAGGAAGTCAAGTTTCGGCCACCGGGAAAGTTTCGGGGGTTACCGGTATTGTACCGGGACCACCGGAAGGGTCCCGGGGGTCCACCGGGTGGGGCCACCTATCCCGGAGGGCCCCGTGGGCTGAAAGTGGAAGGGAACCAGCCCTTAGTGGGCTGGGGCGCCCCCTTTGGGCCTCCCCCCATGCGCCTAGGGTTGGGAACCCTAGGGGGGAGCTTCCCCCTTGCCTTGGGGGGCAAGGCAACCCTTCCCCCTCTTTGGCCGCCGCCCCCCCTTGGAGATCCCATCTCCCTGGGCCGGCGCCCCCCCAGGGGGCCTATATAAAGGGGGGAGGGAGGGCAGCAACTGACAGCCTTGGGCGCCTCCCTCCTCCCCTGCAACACCTCTCTCTCTCTCGCAGAAGCTCGGCGAAGCCCTACCGGAGAACCGCTACATCCACCACCACGCCGTCGTGCTGCTGGATCTCCATCAACCTCTCCTTCCCCCTTGCTGGATCAAGAAGGAGGAGACGTCGCTGCACCGTACGTGTGTTGAACGCGGAGGTGCCGTCCGTTCGGCACTCGGTCATCGGTGATTTGGATCACGGCGAGTACGACTCCGTCATCCACGTTCATTGGAACGCTTCCGCTCGCGATCTACAAGGGTATGTAGATGCACTCCCTTCCCCTCGTTGCTAGTATACTCCATAGATGCATCTTGGTGAACGTAGGAAAATTTTAAAATTATGCTACGATTCCCAACAGTGGCATCATGAGCCAGGCCTATGCGTAGTTACTATGCACGAGTAGAACACAAAGAAGTTGTGGGCGTTGAGTTTGCCAATTCTTCTTGCCGCTACTAGTCTTTTCTTGTTTCGGCGGCATTGTAGGATGAAGCGGCCCGGACCGACCTTACACGTACTCTTACGTGAGACAGGTTCCACCGACTGACATGCACTAGATGCATAAGGTGGCTAGCGGGTGTCTGTCTCTCCTACTTTAGTCGGAACGGATTCGATGAAAAGGGTCCTTATGAAGGGTAAATAGAAATTGGCAAATCACGTTGTGGTCATACGTAGGTAAGAAAACGTTCTTGCTAGAAACCTACAAACCACGTAAAAACTTGCAACAACAATTAGAGGACGTCTAACTTGTTTTTGCAGCAAGTGCTATGTGATGTGATATGGCCAGAAGATGTGATGAATGATATATGTGATGTATGAGATTGATCATATTCTTGTAATAGGAATCACGACTTGCATGTCGATGAGTATGACAACCGGCAGGAGCCATAGGAGTTGTCTTTATTATTTTGCATGACCTGCGTGTCATTGAATAACGCCATGTAAATTACTTTACTTTGTTGCTAAACGGTTAGCCATAGAAGTAGAAGTAATCGTTGGCGTGACGACTTCATGAAGACACAATGATGGAGATCATGATGATGGAGATCATGGTGTCATGCCGGTGACGAAGATGGTCATGGTGCCCCGAAGATGGAGATCAAAGGAGCATAATGATATTGGCCATATCATGTCACTATTTGATTGCATGTGATGTTTATCATGTTTTTGCATCTTATTTGCTTAGAATGACGGTAGTAAGTAAGATGATCCCTTATAATAATTTCAAGAAAGTGTTCACCCTAACTGTGCACCGTTGCGAAGGTTCGTTGTTTCGAAGCACCACATGATGATCGGGTGTGATAGATTCTAACGTTCGAATACACCGGGTGTTGACGAGCCTAGCATGTACAGACATGGCCTCGGAACACACGCAATACACTTAGGTTGACTTGACGAGCCTAGCATGTACAGACATGGCCTCGGAACACGGAGGACCGAAAGGTCGAGCATGAGTCGTATAGAAGATACGATCAACATGGAGATGTTCACCGATTTTGACTAGTTCGTCTCACGTGATGATCGGACACGGCCTAGTTAAACTCGGATCATGTTTCACTTAGATGACGAGAGGGATGTCTATCTGAGTGGGAGTTCATTAAATAATTTGATTAGATGAACTCAATTATCATGAACTTAGTCTAAAATCTTTACACTATGTCTTGTAGATCAAATGGCCAACGTTGTCCTCAATTTCAACGCGTTCCTAGAGAAAACCAAGCTGAAAGATGATGGCAGCAACTATACGGACTGGGTCCGGAACCTGAGGCTCATCCTTATAGTAGCCAAGAAAGATTATGTCTTAGAAGCACCGCTAGGTGAAGCACCAATCCCACAGAACCAAGACGTTATGAACGCTTGGCAATCACGTGCTGATGATTACTCCCTCGTTCAGTGCGGCATACTTTACAGCTTAGAGCCGGGTCTCCAAAAGCGTTTTGAGAAACATGGAGCATATGAGATGTTCGAGGAGCTGAAACTGGTTTTTCAAGCTCATGCCCGGGTCGAGAGATATGATGTCTCCGACAAGTTATTCAGCTGTAAAATGGAGGAGAACAGTTCTGTTAGTGAGCACATACTCAGAATGTCTGGGTTGCACAACCGCTTGTCTCAGCTGGGAGTTAATCTCCCGGATGACGCGGTCATTGACATAATCCTCCAGTCGCTTCCACCAAGCTACAAGAGCTTTGTGATGAACTACAATATGCAGGGGATGGAAAAGACCATTCCCGAGGTATATTCAATGCTGAAATCAGCGGAAGGGGAGATCAGAAAAGAACATCAAGTGTTGATGGTGAATAAAACCACTAAGTTCAAGAAGGGCAAGGGTAAGAAGAACTTCAAGAAGGACGGCAAGGGAGTTGCCGCGCCCGGTAAACCAGTTACTGGGAAGAAGTCAAAGTATGGACCCAAGCCCGAGACTGAGTGCTTTTATTGCAAGGGAAGTGGTCACTGGAAGCGGAACTGCCCCAAATACTTAGCGGACAAGAAGAAGGCCGGCAACACCAA
The DNA here is from genome assembly GCF_018294505.1 of Triticum aestivum. Classification (NCBI taxonomy): domain Eukaryota; kingdom Viridiplantae; phylum Streptophyta; class Magnoliopsida; order Poales; family Poaceae; genus Triticum; species Triticum aestivum. The sequence goes on from NW_025228057.1 coordinate 332,347, forward strand.
AGGTATATGTGATATACATGTAATTGATGTGTACCTTACCAGTACTCGTAGTAGCTCCTGGGTATTTGATACTGGTATGGTTGCTCATATTTGTAACTCAAAACAGGAACTACGGAATAAACGGAGACTGGCGAAGGACGAGGTGACGATGCGCGTCGGGAATGGTTCCAAGGTCGATGTGATCGCCGTCGGCACGCTACCTCTGCATCTACCCACGGGATTAGTTTTAAACCTCAATAATTGTTATTTAGTGCCAGCTTTAAGCATGAACATTGTATCTGGATCTCGTTTAATTCGAGATGGCTAATCATTTAAATCTGAGAATAATGGTTGTTCTATTTATTTGAGAGATATGTTTTATGGTCATGCCCCGCTGGTCAATGGTTTATTTTTGATGAATCTCGAACGTGATGTTACACATGTTCATAGTGTGAATACCAAAAGATGTAAAGTTGATAACGATAGTCCCACATACTTGTGGCACTGCTGCCTTGGTCACATTGGTGTCAAGCGCATGAAGAAGCTCCATGCAGATGGACTTTTGGAGTCTCTTGATTATGAATCATTTGACACGTGCGAACCATGCCTCATGGGTAAGATGACCAAGACTCCGTTCTCCGGAACAATGGAGCGAGCAACCAACTTATTGGAAATCATACATATCGATGTGTGCGGTCCAATGAGTGTTGAGGCTCGCGGAGGATATCGTTATGTTCTCACTCTCACTGATGATTTAAGTAGATATGGGTATGTCTACCTAATGAAGCACAAGTCTGAAACCTTTGAAAAGTTCAAGGAATTTTAGAGTGAGGTTGAGAATCAACGTGACAGGAAAATAAAATTCTTACGATCAGATCGTGGTGGAGAATATTTAAGTCACGAGTTTGGTGCACACTTAAGGAAATGTGGAATAGTTTCACAACTCACGCCGCCTGGAACACCTCAGAGAAATGGTGTGTCCGGACGTCGTAATCGCACTCTATTGGATATGGTGCGATCTATGATGTCTCTTACCGATTTACCGCTCTCATTTTGGGGCTATGCTTTAGAGACTGCCGCATTCACTTTAAATAGGGCTCCGTCAAAATCCGTTGAGACGACACCGTATGAATTATGGTTTGGGAAGAAACCTAAGCTGTCGTTTCTAAAAGTTTGGGGATGCGATGCTTATGTCAAGAAACTTCAACCTGAAAAGCTCGAACCCAAGTCGGAAAAATGCGTCTTCATAGGATACCCTAAGGAAACTATTGGGTATACCTTCTACCTCAGATCCGAAGGCAAGATCTTCGTTGCCAAGAACGGGTCCTTTCTAGAGAAGGAGTTTCTCTCGAAAGAATTGAGTGGGAGGAAAGTGGAACTTGATGAGGTGATAGTCACACCTTCCGAACCGGAAAGTAGCGCAGCGCGGGAAAATGTTCCTGTGGTGCCTACACCGACTGGGGAGGAAGTTAATGATGATGATCATGAAGCTTCGGATCAAGTTACTGAACTTCGTAGGTCCACAAGGACACGTTCCGCACCAGAGTGGTACGGCAACCCTGTCCTGGAAATCATGTTGTTAGACAACGGTGAACCTTCGAACTATGAAGAAGCGATGGCGGGCCCGGATTCCGACAAATTGCTAGAAGCCATGAAATCCGAGATAGAATCCATGTATGAAAACAAAGTATGGACTTTGACTGACTTGCTCGATGAGCGGCGAGCCATAGAAAACAAATGGATCTTTAAGAAGAAGACGGACGCAGATGGTAATGTGACCATCTACAAAGCTCGACTTGTCGCTAAGGGTTATCGACAAGTTCAAGGGGTTGACTACGATGAGACTTTCTCACCCGTAGCGAAGCTGAAGTCCGTCCGAATCATGTTAGCAATTGCCACATACTATGATTATGAGATATGGCAGATGGACGTCAAAACGGCATTCCTTAGCGGCTTCCTTAAGGAAGAGTTGTATATGATGCAGCCGGAAGGTTTTGTCGATCCTAAGAATGCTAACAAAGTATGCAAGCTCCAGCGCTCAATCTATGGGCTGGTGCAAGCATCTCGGAGTTGGAACATTCGCTTTGATGAGATGATCAAAGCGTTTGGGTTTACACAGACTTATGGAGAAGCCTGTGTTTACAAGAAAGTGAGTGGGAGCTCTGTAGCATTTCTCATATTATATGTGGATGACATACTATTGCTGGGAAATGATATAGAATTCTTGGAAAGTATAAAGGCCTATTTGAATAAGTAGTGTTTTTCAATGAAGGACCTTGGAGAAGCTGCTTATATATTGGGCATCAAGATCTATAGAGATAGATCAAGACGCCTCATTGGTCTTTCACAGAGTACATACCTTGACAAGATATTGAAGAAGTTCAGTATGGATCAGTCCAAGAAGGGGTTCTTGCCTGTATTGCAAGGTGTGCAATTGAGCACGGCTCAATGCCCGACCACGGCAGAAGATATAGAAGAGATGAGTGTCATCCCCTATGCCTCGGCCATAGGGTCTATTATGTATGCCATGCTGTGTACCAGACCTGATGTAAACCTTGCCGTAAGTTTGGTAGGAAGGTACCAAAGTAATCCCGGCAAGGAACACTGGACAGCGGTCAAGAATATCCTGAAGTACCTGAAGAGGACTAAGGATATGTTTCTCGTTTATGGAGGTGACGAAGAGCTCGTCGTAAAGGGTTACGTCGACGCTAGCTTCGACACAGATCTGGATGACTCGAAGTCATAGACCGGATACGTGTATATTTTGAATGGAGGAGCAGTAAGCTGGTGCAGTTGCATGCAAAGCGTCGTGGCGGGATCTACATGTGAAGCGGAGTACATGGCAGCCTCGGAGGCAGCACAGGAAGCAGTCTGGATGAAGGAGTTCATTACCGACCTAGGGGTGATTCCCAATGCGTCGGGCCCGATGACTCTCTTCTGTGACAACACTGGAGCCATTGCCCTTGCGAAGGAGCCCAGGTTTCACAGGAAGACCAGGCATATCAAGCGTCGCTTCAACTCCATTCGTGAAAGTGTTCAAAATGGAGACATAGATATTTGTAAAGTACATACGGACCTGAATGTAGCAGATCCGTTGACTAAACCTCTCCCTAGGGCAAAACATGATCAACACCAGGACGCAATGGGTGTTCGATTCATCACAATGTAACTAGATTATTGACTCTAGTGCAAGTGGGAGACTGTTGGAAATATGCCCTAGAGGCAATAATAAATGGTTATTATTATATTTCTTTGTTCATGATAATAGTCTATTATTCATGCTATAATTGTATTGTCCGGAAATCGTAATACATGTGTGAATACATAGACCACAACGTGTCCCTAGTAAGCCTCTAATTGACTAGCTCGTTGATCAACAGATAGTCATGGTTTCCTGACTATGGACATTGGATGTCATTGATAACGGGATCACATCATTAGGAGAATGATGTGATGGACAAGACCCAATCCTAAGCATAGCATAAAAGATCGTGTAGTTTCGTTTGCTAGAGCTTTTCCAATGTCAAGTATCTTTTCTTTAGACCATGAGATCGTGCAACTCCCGGATACCGTAGGAGTGCTTTGGGTGTGCCAAACATCACAACATAACTGGGTGACTACAAAGGTGCACTACGGGTATCTCCGAAAGTGTCTGTTGGGTTGGCACGGATCGAGACTGGGATTTGTCACTCCGTGTGACGGAGAGGTATCTCTGGGCCCACTCGGTAATGCATCATCATAATGAGCTCAATGTGACTAAGGCGTTCGTCACGGGATCATGCATAGCGGTACGAGTAAAGAGACTTGCCGGTAACGAGATTGAACAAGGTATTGGGATAACGACGATCGAATCTCGGGCAAGTAACATACCGATTGACAAAGGTAATTGCATACGGATTGATTGAATCCTCGACACCGTGGTTCATCCGATGAGATCATAGTGGAACATGTGGGAGCCAACATGGGTATCCAGATCCCGCTGTTGGTTATTGACCGGAGAGGCGTCTCGGTCATGTCTGCATGTCTCCCGAACCCGTAGGGTCTACACACTTAAGGTTCGGTGACGCTAGGGTTGTAGAGATATATGTATGCGGAAACCCGAAAGTTGTTCGGAGTCCCGGATGAGATCCCGGACGTCACGAGAGGTTCCGGAATGGTCCGGAGGTGAAGAATTATATATAGGAAGTCAAGTTTCGGCCACCGGGAAAGTTTCGGGGGTTACCGGTATTGTACCGGGACCACCGGAAGGGTCCCGGGGGTCCACCGGGTGGGGCCACCTATCCCGGAGGGCCCCGTGGGCTGAAAGTGGAAGGTAACCAGCCCTTAGTGGGCTGGGGCGCCCCCCTTGGGCCTCCCCCCATGCGCCTAGGGTTGGGAACCCTGGGGGGGAGCTTCCCCCTTGCCTTGGGGGGCAAGGCAACCCTTCCCCCTCTTTGGCCGCCGCCCCCCCTTGGAGATCCCATCTCCCTGGGCCGGCGCCCCCCTAGGGGGCCTATATAAAGGGGGGAGGGAGGGCAGCAACCGACAGCCTTGGGCGCCTCCCTCCTCCCCTGCAACACCTCTCTCTCTCTCGCAGAAGCTCGGCGAAGCCCTGCCGGAGAACCGCTACATCCACCACCACGCCGTCGTGGTGCTGGATCTCCATCAACCTCTCCTTCCCCCTTGCTGGATTAAGAAGGAGGAGACGTCGCTGCACCGTACGTGTGTTGAACGCGGAGGTGCCGTCCGTTCGGCACTCGGTCATCGGTGATTTGGATCACGGCGAGTACGACTCCGTCATCCACGTTCATTGGAACGCTTCCGCTCGCGATCTACAAGGGTATGTAGATGCACTCCCTTCCCCTCGTTGCTAGTATACTCCATAGATGCATCTTGGTGAACGTAGGAAAATTTTAAAATTATGCTACGATTCCCAACATAAGATACATGCATGCCCTAATGACTGCATCCTCTACCGCGGTGCGTACAAGGATCTGAACGCATGCCCGGTATGCGGTGCATTGCGGTATAAGATCAGACGAGATGACCCTGGTGATGTTGACGGCGAGCCCCCCAGAAAGAGGGTTCCTGCGAAGGTGATGTGGTATGCTCCTATAATACCACGGTTGAAATGTCTGTTCAGAAACGAAGAGCATGCCAAGTTGATGCGATGGCACAGTGAGGACCGTAAGAAAGACGGGAAGTTGAGAGCACCCGCTGACGGGTCGCAGTGGAGAAAAATCGAGAGAAAGTACTGGGCTGAGTTTGCAGCTGACCCAAGGAACGTATGGTTTGGTTTAAGCGCGGATGGCATTAATCCTTTCGGGGAGCAGAGCAGCAATCACAGCACCTGGCCCGTGACTCTATGTATGTATAACCTTCCTCCTTGGATGTGCATGAAGCGGAAGTTCATTATGATGCCAGTTCTCATCCAAGGCCCTAAGCAACCCGGCAACGACATTGATGTGTACCTAAGGCCATTAGTTGAAGAACTTTTACAGCTGTGGAATGAAAACGGTGTACGCACGTGGGATGAGCACAAACAGGAGGAATTTAACCTGCACGCGTTGCTGTTTGTAACCATCAATGATTGGCCCGCTCTCAGTAACCTTTGAGGACAGACAAACAAGGGATACCACGCATGCACGCACTGTTTAGATGACACTGAAAGTATATACCTGGACAAATGCAGGAAGAATGTGTACCTGGGCCATCGTCGATTTCTTCCGACCAACCATCAATGTCGAAAGAAAGGCAAGCATTTCAAAGGCGAGGCAGATCACCGGAAGAAACCCGCCATGCGTACTGGTGATCACGTACTTGCTATGGTCAATGATTTACACGTAATCTTTGGAAAGGGTCCCGGCGGACTAGCTGTTCCGAATGACGCTGAGGGACACGCACCCATGTGGAAGAAGAAATCTATATTTTGGGAACCAGAGAAAAAGTTCCAGAACCTAAAGTCTCATGACTGCCACGTGATTATGACGCAACTGCTTCCGGTTGCATTGAGGGGGCTTCTACCGAAAAACGTCCGATTAGTCATTGTGAAGCTATGTGCATTCCTCAATGCAATCTCTCAGAAGGTGATCGATCCAGAAATCATACCAAGGCTAAGGAGTGATGTGGCGCAATGTCTTGTTAGTTTCGAGCTGGTGTTCCCACCATCCTTCTTCAATATCATGACGCACGTCCTAGTTCATCTAGTCGAAGAGATTGTCATTCTGGGGCCCGTATTTCTACACAATATGTTCCCCTTTGAGAGGTTCATGGGAGTCCTAAAGAAATATGTCCGTAATCGCGCTAGGCCAGATGGAAGCATCTCCATGGGCCATCAAACAGAGGATGTCATTGGGTTTTGTGTTGACTTCATTCCTGGCCTTAAGAAGATAGGTCTCCCTAAATCGCGGTATGAGGAGAGACTGACTGGAAAAGGCACGCTTAGAGGGGGGAACTCAATAATATGCAGGGACGGATATTCTTGGTCTGAAGCACACTACACAGTTCTACAGAACTCTACCTTGGTGACCCCGTATGTCGATGAACACAAGAACAGTCTGCGCTCCAAACACCCAGAGCAGTGTGATGACTGGATTACATGTGAACACATCAGGACTTTCAGCAGTTGGTTGGAAACACGTCTCAGAGGTGACACCACTGTTTGCGATGAGTTGTACTCGTTGTCCAGGGGACCATATTCGACTGTATTGACTTACAAAGGATACGAGATAAATGGGAATACATTTTACACGATCGCCCAAGATCAAAAGAGCACCAACCAAAACAGCGGTGTCCGCTTTGATGCAGCAACCGAGAAGGGAAAGGACACATATTATGGTTACATAATGGACATATGGGAACTTGACTACGGACATGATTTTAAGGTCCCTTTGTTTAAGTGCAAATGGGTCAATCTGTTAGGAGGCGGGGTACAGGTAGACCCACAGTACGGAATGACAACAATGGATTTGAACAATCTTGGGTACACCGACGAACCGTTCGTCCTAGCCAATGACGTGGCACAGGTTATCTATGTGAAGGACATGTCTACCAGACCGAGGAAAAGAAAAGATAAGGAAGCGAATACATCATACGATGAGCCAAAGCGGCACATAGTTCTTTCAGGAAAAAGGGACATTGTGGGAGTGGAGGGCAAGACAGACATGTCTGAAGATTATGAAAAGTTTCATGAAATTCCTCCCTTCAAAGTCAAGGCTGACCCAAGCATCCTGATACACGATGAAGATTATCCATGGTTACGGCGCAATAAGCAAATGACACAAGCGAAGAAAAAGTGAAGACTTTCTCCCGCAACTATTATGATGATACCATGCCAACTTTGTAATAGACGAGTATGATACCATTGTCCGTTTTGTACAAGAAGTGCATCTAGTTTTTGCCGTAACCCTCTCAACTTTCTTGCACATGCTATGTGGATGAAATGATGATACCATGCCAACTTTCAACCTTTTCAGAGTTCATTTGAAATGCTTTATAAGCCCTGAGTGCAGAGAGGTTAGGCCCGTAAGCCTGCTTTAGAGAGGAGCTCGACAGCTCAGGCGCACCGCACCTTATAAACAGGTGCGGCTCTCTCTTAGCTAGCGAGGTGGGACTAAACTCACCACCACGCCGCTGTGCAAGGCCATTGGTCCCGGTTGGTGGCACGAACCGGGACCAATTCCATCCTTTGGTCCCTGTTGGTGCCACGAACCGGTACTAATGAGGCTGTGGCCCCACGAGCACCTTTAGTACCTGTTCGTGGCACGAACCGGTAATAGAATTTCTTACTAGCTAAGCAGTTTTTTAGTCCCACCTCGCTAGCTGAGAGGCACTAGGAGCGGTTTATAAGCCCTGAGTGCAGAGACGATGAAGAAGAGGCGCAATGCTCACGTTGCTTAGCTTCAAGCCTTGAGGAATAAGGTAGACTGCATCGAGCTATGTGCAGTGCAGTCTACACTATTCCGAAAGGCTTGAAGCAAATCAACGCGCATTGCGCCTCTTTTTTATTTTTAATCATTAAAAGCAAAAAGAATTTTCATAAAGAACTAATGGCACTAATAGAAAGTTTATATGTTTTCTAAAACTAATGGCACTAACAGACAGTTTATAATTTTGCTGACCTAAAAGCAAAAAGAATTAAAAATAAAGCAAAATCAAAAGAAAATAAATAATGCAAAAAACAGAACCAAAAAACTGGAAAAAAAATTTAAAAAACTGCCACCTATTGGGCCACCACGGCCTGAATACGACTAGAAACCCAACCTGGGCCAGGATTCAGGCCCGCAGAAGGCCCAATAGGCCAACAGACAGCACAGTGTGACATTAGGCCCGTAAGCCTGCATTTGAGAGGAGCTCGAGAGGGCAGCCGCAGAGGGGCTTATAAACCACTCCGAGCCCCTCTCAACTAGCGAGGTGGGACTAAACTTTTGGCCGCGGGCAGCGCAAGGCCTTTGGTCCCGGTTGGTGCCACCAACCAGGACCAATGCCCCCCCTTTAGTCCCGGTTGGTGCCACCAACCGGGACCAAAGGCCCCGCTGCTGAAAAGGGGCCTTTGGT
>NW_025228057.1:341015-341601 GCF_018294505.1 Triticum aestivum
GCGCCGGCGCCCTCGTCGCCCCCGCCGTCGCCATCGTCCTAGCCGCCCCCGCTGTGAGAGCCGCCGCCCCGGCTCTGTTTTTTTATTAGTTAATTGTTTTTTGATCATATATATAATGTATATGTGTATGTATGTGGCTATATGTTTTTGTTCATATGTGGCTATATGTTTTTTTATTAGTTTAATTTTTTTGTTCATATGTGATGTATATGTGTATGTGGCTATAATGTATATGTGAACAAAAAAATTGTATGTATGTAGATGTTCAAAATGTATGAATATATATGTAAAAAATGTTTTTTTGTTCATAGAAAGTTTTTTGTTCATATATAGAAAATTTTTATATATGACAATGGATATATATTCGATATATATGAGAAATGATGATCCACATGGAAAAGTTTTATATATGCAAAAGTTACAATTTTAGAAAAGTTTTATATATCTAGCTAGGAAGGGAAGAAGAAGAAAAAGAAGGATAGGAAAGAAGAAAATAAGAAGAGGAAAGAAAGAAGAAGAGGAGAGGAAGAAGAGGAGAAATAAATAAGAAGAGGAAAAAAGAAGAAAAAGAAGAGGAGAAGAAGAA
>NW_025228057.1:342444-358718 GCF_018294505.1 Triticum aestivum
GGGGGGTCGATATACCCCCTCCTCGATAACATTATTTTCCCGTGTATGTATGTCGTCGTTGTCGATATAAAACCCCCTCCCGATAACTTCAACACGTGGGGGGGTCGATATATACCCCCTCCCCGATAACATTATTTTCCCGTGTATGTATGTCGTCGTTGTCGATATATATAACTCCCTCCCAGATAACTTCGACATGATGGACGGTCGATATGTATACCCCCTCTCGACCGTGATAACTTATACCACGGGAGCACCCCCCGGCCCTCTCGCTCGACCAAAACTCTCGAGGACACCCAAACCCTAGAAAAAAACGATGTCGGTCTCCTACCCCCTCCCGCCGCGTCCCTACCCTTGAAGCGTTGCCTAGGCCACCCCAAACCCGGAATAAGCTAGGTCTACGTTTGCACTAATATATCCACCTGCTGTCATGTTTGTGTAATAATTGCCATGTTGTAATATTTGCAGAAACAATGGAGCACGGACGAGATGAGCAAGCAGAAGAGGTGTTGGGGGACATAATCTTAGCTGGAGGTGATATCTTGTCGTATCTTAACGACAATGATGGTCTGGAAGAACAGGGTGAAGAAGCAGGCTGGGATGATCGAAGAGTGGAGGAGGAAAGACATGATTATGATGGCTCCGGTGACCCAATGCTGGTGCAAGAAGGAGCCCGTGGTGACGGCTCCGGTGACCGAACAGAGTCCGGCCAGGTAAATATATTAGTTAAGCCTGTGCTGACTAGCTAATTCATGCATTCATTGTTTTGGTATGTACACATATTAATTAACACTCGTCTTTCTTATTTTTTCTAGCCCTCCGGATCGAGCACAGCTGCGGTAAAGAGACGAGGCCCGAAGAGAAAGTTGCGCTCGGATGTAAGGTTTGAGATCACAGCAATCGCGCGCGACGGCCAACCGATTGAACCCCTCCGGACAAAGGATGCTTTTGCTGCTCAGTGCGGGGTTCTAGTTAGGGACAAGATCCCGATCAGCATCCACCAATGGTATAAGCCTAAGAAGGAAGACCCTGAGGTGTCTTATGTCAATGATATGCAGAAAGATGATCTTTGAACTGAGCTGAAGGCAAATTTCACCCTACCGCCAGAGGAGGATCCGGAGAAGCCAGTTATAGAGCAATTAATCAAGTCTCATGCTCTTAAGAAGATGGCAGACCTATTCAGGAGGTGGAAGAATGAGCTGAAAACGTTTGTCGACAAAGAAGAGACACCAGAATTCATCGGCCGGTATGAGAAGATCAGAGATCACTGGCCCGCATTTGTGGCCCACAAGACATCGGAAAAGAGTAAGAAGATGTCAGCGACAAACAAGAAGAATGCTGCGAAGAAGAAGCTTCACCATCGCACGGGGTCAGGTGGCTACCTCAAAGCCCGGCCTAAGTGGGCCAAGTCTGAGAGGGATCTGCTTGATAAAGGGATCGAACCAGAGACAATGAACTGGCCAGACCGTTGCCGGACTTGGTTCTTCGGAGCTGACGGAACCTTGAACCCTGTATCAGGGAGGTGTCGTTGGACGGACGAGCAACTTGCAATACCCGTCAAGAAGCTTAAGCACTATATCGATGCAGCGCAGCAAGGGACGTTCGTTCCAGACAGAGAGAACGACGAGCTCACAATGGCCCTCGGGAATCCTGAGCACCCTGGACGGACACGAGGCACGCCAGGCTCCGTTCCATGGAAGGCTGGTTTTTCGGACGCGGGCGGTTACAAAACCTAGGAGAGGAGGAAAAAAGTGGAGCAGATCCAAATTCAGCGTCTGCACGAAAGGGTTCAAGTGCTAGAGGAACGAGACGGCAATAGAGATGCCGAAACTGCCCCCGAAGCAACACCGCCATCTCAGCGTAGAAGCAGCGTGGCTTCCACCGAGCTGCCTCAGCTGGAGCATGCGGCTACTCCTAGCTACCCCGTGGATGCTATCACGGAGTCTCAACATTGCCACCTTATGGCGGAATGGCAGAACTTGAAAGTCAAGGCAGTTGTTGGCTCTGTTTTACCTACTGAACCCGGCGCAACCTACCACTGCCGGCCGATTCCAGAAGGATATGCTAGGGTGATGGTGGATGAAATAACGGAGGGATTTGAGGACCTCCAGCTTGACCACCCTACCGGTGAAGGGGAGACTCGGCTGGGTTTAGCTCTGAAGACTCCATGCCTATGGCGGAAGGAGCTCATCAAGCTTCCGAACTGGACGGCTCCGGCGAGTAAGGGCACTCCGCCTCCTCCTCCGCCTCCTCCTCCGGCGAGTGATCAGGGCACTCAGCCTCCTTCTCCGGCGCGTGGCAGCACTCCGCCTCCTTCTCCGCCAGTGCCGGCGCGCCAGAGCAGCCAGCCTCCTCCTTCTCCGCCTCGTCAGCAAGGGCGGAAGAGACCCGCTGCCGCTGCGGCTGCTCCGGCGCGTCGTAGTCCTTCTCCTCCGCCTCGTAAGCAAGGAAAGAAGACAGCCGCAGCCGCTCCGTCTGCTCTGCCGTCGTCTAGCAGTACAGCTGCCAGAGGCGGGAGGGAATACAGATTCGGTCCTTCTCTGAAGACTCCAGAGAAGTTACCATATGAGAGGACCGAGGAAGAGAACGCGAAGATCGTGCGAGCCGAAGTGAAGAACTTCTTTGAAGGGGTCAAAGCAAAGAAACATCCACCTCCGGAGGAGAAGGTGGATCCGGTGAAAGCAAAGCGCACTCTGGTTGCCCTGACAAAACCACCAAAGTCTCCGCCGAGAGGCAACTATGAGCGCGTTCTTGGAAAGGCATATGCTGAAGCGGAGCGGTCGGGAAGTACTGTTAGTGATAAAAGGATGAAAGAACGACGAGCTGGGAAAAAAATTGCCCAGCTCGGCGAACAAGCGAACCAATCGTGCCCCCCGCTCAAGGTGTCAAAAGACATCGTCGCTAATGATCCGGGTATGGTGCCCGGTTATAGCAATCTTGGAGATTACCTGCCCGACGATGTACATTATGAAATCATGGAGGTGGACGAACACAAATACCATTACGGGAAGCCTCTCGTCAAAGATATCAGATCTCTAAGCACGATGATGCGAAGACTACATGATTGGTACATGAAAACCTGCAGAGAGTCTGATGGGATGAGTACTTTGACGCTGAGAGTTAAACCGGAGCATGACCTCGTTGGAATTGAACTGCTGAATGTTCCATTTGAGGATTTCTTCCAGTTTTACAATCAAAAGGCCCTCGATAAAACAACGATCACTTGCTACTGTCTGTAAGTAGTATTACTTCTGTCATTAAGTCTCTCTATATAGGTCAGCTCTTTCATTGCATGTATTTATACTTATCCTCACTATATTATGCAGATTGAAGATCGCCGAATTGAAGAAAAGACAAATCGGTGATATTGGGTTCATTAACACAAATCTCATAGATGCATATACGGTTGAAAAAAATCCCAAAGAAGCCGAGGCCAACTTGCTACAATCGTTGGTATTAAATCAAAACAAAGATATAATACTCTTTCCTTACAACTTCAAGTGAGTGTTACTGTCTTCTGCATATTCGGTTTCCCTTATTAGTCCAGGTTATGGTAATGTAATTGATGACTTATGCATGCATGCGCAGCTTCCACTATATTCTCCTAGAGATTAAGCTTGAGCCGGGAGTAGTAACCGTCTTAGACTCGAGACGAAAAGATCCCCAGGACTATGCGAACATGACTCAAATGCTCCAGAAGTAAGTTAAATCGATCATTATCCATCATATCAGCAACTTTGTTCATTTCCTGATATCAAGTAATTGTTTTCTTTGTCTGGCAGGGTTTGGAGAAAATTCACCTCAAAAGCCCCGGGACTGCCGAACCAGCTGCAATTTAGACACCCGAAAGTAAGTACTATAGTAGCATGTTCCGCGCATCTCCTAGTGATTTAAGCGCTAGTTTGATCAATACCATTTAGCATGCTTGCTTATCAGTTTGATTGACCTCTATTTCTTGTAAAGTGGTTGTGGCAGCAACCCGGGAATAATTACTGTTGATACTACGTTTGTGAGTCCATCCGCTACCATACCTGTGAGCGGGGCTACACTGAAGAACAATATGAAGTGCGTAAGCAATAATATTCACAATTTTATTTTATTACCATCATTTGTGTTGAGTTTCATTTATTCATATATATATGTATTGACCCCCTTCTTCAAATTAGATTTTTCGGAAGCGGGATCAACTCCTAGCAAAAGATCGTATGCGAGGAATTCAAGAGGAATTGGCGGCATTCTTTCTTGACCACGTGATCGCTGAAAACGGAGAATACTATGTGGACCCTGTGTTCCTACAATATAATTAGGAGATTGTATTGTAAGAGATAATTATTGTATATATGTAGCCTGTAGTGTCGGATAGATATACGAGAACTTGTTGTTCGACCAATATCTCGGAGAAGGAGAGGTGGTCGATATCACTTCTCTCTGTATGCATATGTTCATGACGATCTTCTGTTTCCTTCATTTGATTACTAGCTAGCGTGTCTACTCCTCTCCATACGTATATAGTACGTAGCGTCGACCAAGCACGGAGATAAGAGAGGACACTTCTCTCTATTAATTAGCTAGCTAACACAATATATGAAACACCTAAATTAACCCCCCAAAACCACTAAACCACCCCCTTTCAAAAAAACAAAAATCTCAGCTCCTGCCAGGTGCTGACGCGTGGATGCCTATTGGTCCCGGTTGGTGGCACCAACCGGGACCAAAGGCCCTCCTGCCTGGGCTCCCCGCACCGGCCACGTGGACGGCCTTTAGTCCCGGTTCGTGTAAGAACCGGGACTAAAGGGCTAGGGCATTAGTAACGACCCTTTAGTCCCGGTTCCAGAACCGGGACTAAAGGCCCTTATGAACCGGGGTAAAAGCCCCTTTTCCTACTAGTGATCCATGGGTAAAGTTGTCATCTTTGTGCTTCGCGTGTATTCCCATCCCTCCTTCCCGAAATATAAGGCGTGATTCACTTTTTTCGGTCTTTGATGCACGACTTTAACCACTAATATATATCAAAGTATATTGATTGAACTTGTATAAATGGCATCATTGTATCTTTCTTGCAAAACAATTTTACTTCATATGTATGTATACTAATTTTAGAGACATACAATACATAAAAATTATAGTGAAAGTTTTGCAACGAAGACCAGAAAAATCAAACCACGCCTTATATTTTGGGAAGGAGGGAGCAGTACGTAACAAAGCAAGCTTTTTGAGCCATGGAGGAGGCATTCAAAAAGAGAAGAGCAAAACACCGCAAAAACAATGAAAGCAAAAGGAGCGTGTAAATATCGACTTTATGAAGGAGAAAGATGGACTTTGTAGGAGACTTTTTCTCTTAAATGTTCTTCCGGAGGCCGGTGCGCGCCGTCGATGCCATGAGTACATGCATACATGTGATGATATCTCTCTAATCAGTCAAGCCATTGTTGGAGCGCATGCATGCACGTTCTCGAATCTCGATCGATCGTCCATTCACGTACGAGCAGGGGGGCCTTTTATACGCAGCATACCACGTAGGAGTACGTACTTACTTGCTAGGCACGATCGTCGCATGATGGATGCATGGCATCTGGACGTGCGCAGCGCTCTGTGCACCTGTGTATTACTGTGAGACAAGTCGCTGCCGTTTGTATACGTTCCGCGTGCAGTTGCGTAAGGTATACAAGTACGTACAATCTAATTGAGTTTTTTTTCACCCGCAAAAAATAATAATTGAGTTTGACCCTTTACCCAAAAAAAATTGAGTTTGACCTGCAAAAAAAAAAAATCTGATTTGACTTTGACTTGCAGCTGTGAGGGATTCGACGGCCAGGTTGCGCTTGGCCACGTGTCGTGTGCGACAGGTGCCACAGAGACCAGATCAAATCAAATCAAATACTCCCTCCATTTACTTATACAAGGCCACTATGAAAAATACACATTGCATCTATACAAGACCACCAACAGTAATCGAGACAAAAGTTAATGATAATTCCTTGAACTAGCAACCTATTTAATACTTGCATGCACACAGTCATAATGGCACTCCAATCAGCTTTCTATCCCTTCTGTGCATACATGCGGTGTATTAATGATCCCGCTAAACGAAAAGAAAAGCCGGTTTATAAAGCAAGGCATTAAATTTTACCTTGGTATCTGTAATATGAGTTTGTGGCCTTGTATATAAAAATGAAGGGAGTATATTTGGTCTCCCTTCTCTGAAAGATCAAATCAAATCCCGCTCATTTCACCTCCCGTTCTTGGTCTATGTGCGCCTGCTGGTGCCACTTGGACCAGCTCGTTGTACTGTGGCCGGTGTCGCTACCAACCTACTTTTTTTTTTTGAGAATCGCTACCTTTTTTTGAGAATCGCTACAAACCTACCTAGACTAGATTAGCTGTGTGGGCTCTCTCCGCCGGTTTAAGTTAGGATGTAATCGTGCGCACCTACACGCGACGTTTGAAAAAAAAGATGGATGGTAATCTTTCTCTTCCATCTGAAGCAATTCTACAACTAAAGCAGGCATCCATCTGCGTACCTATGGCCGCTAAATATATCAGGGCTTGGAAACGCCACTCCCTGCTGGACGTGAGTTTGAGACCGTGCCGCCCTCCTGGATTGTGAGAGAGAACGCCGATCTAATTAAAAGGGAGGATGCAACAAACTTTGCAGCTGTGACTTTGAAAATTCTGTTTCAGAGAAGGGAATGATCAATCGAATCTGGCAAGGGGAAAAACAGTTGCTCTGCTCCTGGATCGCTAGCTACTGTGCTCGATGCTGCTCTGCTATGAATTGAAACTGGATCGCTCCTGTGCTTGTCAACTTTGCTCTGCATCCCTGATCGGTCGAACCAGCGAGTGTCACCTGCAACGTTGGTTTCGCCCTGACTACTGCCTCCACCATGGGCCGTGGGCACTGCTTCTGCAGTTCACACATGCAAAGCTCTCATCCCTTGATTTGCACCGCTACTTCAACAACCTCTCAATTTACTTCCAAAGTAAAGACGGTGTGGACTTCCTGGGCTCTCAGAGAAATACTGAAGACACAAAAACACACACTGCATTTCTTTTTTGCTTGCAATACAATGGGACTCCATCGACAGAAAACACTTGTTTGCAGCCATAAACAGCGGCAAGAGGCGGATTCGATCAGCGCGTGGAAACAAGTCCAGCTGAATTCGGCAAGCGAATGCGATACAAAAGATAAACCGAATGTCGAGGGACTGAATCAGATCGACTGTATGCACAACATAACAAAACATGTCCCCGCCAAAAAAAAACATAACAAAACATGCACAAGGAGCAACATCTGTACTACCAATCAAGCAACAACACTAATAAACAGAAGCCAGCTAGGTTCCATTTTCAGTTCTGCAACCGCAAAAAGCATCATCCATTCTGCAAATGGTTCCATGTTCCAGGTTCTCACAATGTCTACGTCGGTTAACTACGGCCGTTCTTTCTGCAAATGGTGCCCAATTAGACAAGAGGCATACTCTCATTAGTCATTACGGAACCTACATAATATAAAACTAACTCCTGGTCCAAGATAGATAGTAGATGGTTTGGCAGCCAAAATGGCAGCAGAATCTACCACACATTCCAGCAAAGCATATGGTAGCTAGCTAGTAGTAACTCAATGGTTTTACTCCATGTCATCTAGCTCGAGCTGCCCAGAATGGGTGATGAACTTGTAGTCTGTGCTCCCGGCCCCCATGAATGAGGCGTCTCCAGCATATCGGCAAGCAGACCATGGAACTTCTCCAGTGCCTTCGGTGCCTGCGCTTCCAGCACCTTCTTCTCAACCTCCAGCCCCATGAGACCCATAGCCCACGCCACCCGTTGAGACTGCACCTCAGAGATTATTGCTTCTTCCTCCTGTGCAGTGACCAGAGAATATCATCAATAAATTAGCACCAATGAAATGGAAAAAGAAAAGGAAACAAAGGGCTCGTTTCCTAGTAGCGGTTTTCCAACCGCAAGAGGATTGGAGATGGGAAAGGGATTTGGCGAACCTTTCCCTCCACCCAATCCCCACTCCCCAATCTCCAACTGGTTGTTTGGATGTCAAGAATAGATGTAACGAAGTCTTGTACTCGTACTAAAGGCCAAAATTCTCAAGCTGCTGCCTGAAATCTACTACTACTGGAAGCAAAAGATAGCACCATGACCATGGAAATGTAATATTTATGCTGTTTTGGCGATAGCTTTGCAAGAGTTGCCGCTGCTGCCTGCTGATGCTCAAAGCGTGAGCCGACCAAAGAATGTCAGAACCACTGTGACCTCATAGCAGATTCTACAACACAACAACCTCTCAATTTACATGCTTATGAAGATATTGCTCTATCATCTTGCACAGCAACAAAAAAGAACTTTGAGTTGCAACAAAAGTCATTTTACACAAAGCATCGGTAACAAAGTAGTCACAGCAGGGCCGGAGGGGAGAGAGGTGGGAAGGGAGGAGGGGATCTAGGTCTTGGGGAGTTGGTCTTTGTTTTCTTCAGGGGAGCGAGTGAGAGTGAGAGAGGAGTGAGAGAGACAGCGACCTTATCTGTTGGGCGATCGGGAACCAACCAAACGTGTCGGGCGGGCCGCAGTGCATTGTCCTTGTGGGCCAGAAACACGCTCCCGGCGACCACATCTCCTAGTCCGCGGCCTCGTCGGGCTTCTCCAACTCACGTCCCCGCATAGTCCGGCCGCGTTCATTGGAGTAAACGTACACAAAATGCGGCCCAATGCACAGCAATAAACGGATAAACGTCCGTTTTTTGTTCACCGCTGTTCATTTCTGGCTTCAATTTGGGTCGTGTTTGTATCGAAGCGGACAGCGCACGAACGGACGGGACGTGCGACCTTGTCCTCTCTTGGCCCGTCCGTCGGGGACACAACGTGCCCACTTTCCCCTCCTTTCCCCAAAATCCTCCCACGCTCCTCCCTTCCCACCTTGGACAGAACCTTGTTTTTTTCATAGCTTGCTCCACATGTTCTCTAACCGCAAGTGTTACTTCTCTTGAGAGCTCACATACAGTCATGTCATGTTTAAGAAGTTACAAACGATTGTGGCGGCTAGCCAAGCCACACATGACACCTTGGTGTGTCGCAAATTGCTGAGCGTGCAAGGTTATGTGCCTTGTTTGTTGCTTTCTCTTCTCACATGACAGAAATTCGAAACGCGCAAGACCCAAGAAGCGACGGTTGGGATGGTCAACACAAAACATGAACTCCTATGTTTGTGATGATGGGCTCACTATCCCATGAAGTGTTTGTAAGATTGTCGGTGACCTTATGGACCATCTACTGAGCAGGGAGGAAAACTATACATGAGAGGGTCTTCCAGAGTCCACTTTCTACCAACTTGTTCGTCAAACAGTTCATCTTGGAGTTGGGAGAAATATCTAAGAAACGCACCAATGAGCGACCAACCGGGATCATGAGGACACTGCCAAGGCACATGTTAGCACCTCCAGCAGGCTTTGCAAAGATTCATGTTGATGTTGGTCTATCTAGATCAAGTATCGGAGGGACTGCGGCTGCAGTATGCTGAGACTCAAAGGGAAATTATCTCGTTTCTTCATCGCCTATTATATGATGTATCAGAGATGTTGCAACTCTTGAGGCACTAGCTCCGGCAGATGATCTTCTTCTTCACAATGTTATGGTACCCGCAGATTCAAAGCAAGTTGCAAGTGACATTCTCAATGGAAGCAGGAGGAACCATGCATAAATTATAGCTGAGATTAGGTTAAGAGCGGATAATTTAATTGCACTTTTCGTTTTGAAGGTCAGGCATCAAATCGTGAAGCCCATTTGCTAGCTAAGTTTTCTCGTTCAATAGATCAAGGGTGCCATGTATGGTTTGGCCAACCCATGATTCTTTAGTATCCCAAACTATGTAAACTATGAGTAATAAAGCTTGGCACTTCTAAAAACAATTACAATGCTAAAATTCATCTAAATGTATATATATATAAAATCCTAATATTCTCAAAAAGAAATTTGCTAAGATCCAGTATCTTGTTTCCGTGAACTCCAAGTGCTTGACTACTACGGCCACACGTAACGTTAATATACGTGCACATGCTCTGTACGGATAAAGATGTGAAATCGAAGCAGCGGTGAAACAATCGTTCAGTTTGTTACTAATAACAGTGAAGTGAAACGCGTTTAGATGTGCGCTATGCCTGGTCAGATCCATCTTGACGTGGCATTGTCGTGGTCATGGCATCAGCCGTGTATTCTGAGGTTACTGTTGGTTTGTTGTAATGTCAGGTCTGATTGCCAGTGATCACACAGATGCACCCACTAATCCGCATGGTGACTCAGCCACTGGTGCCTGATGGAGTAAGCTTAACATTTAATTCCATTAGTTAGGACTCCGTGGCCCAATGGATAAGGCGCTGGTCTACGAAACCAGAGATTCTGGGTTCGATCCCCAGCGGAGTCGACTTTTGAAATGTTTTTCTTTCTTTCAAGAGCTTTAAAAAACAAACTTTTTGGGTTGAGAAGAAATGGTTTCTTCTCAACCATTTTTTTGTCCCTTCAAAACGTCATTACCGTGCATCTCATAGTGTCGAGATGTTTTGTTTATTCAAGAGCTTAAAAAACAAAACTATTTTTGGTGAGAAAAAAGAGAAATGCTACCTACGGACGTGTACTTAAGTTTACAGGCTGATTCTTGAGCTGGCATGTTTTAATTGGATTAAGGGTGACAGGCCCCACCCAAGTGAAAATCAGGGGCGGTGAAGAGCAGCTCCGTAACGATCCAGTAACAGTCCGTAATTGTCCTTTCAAGATGTCATTACCATACATCTCTTATACTTCTTAGAAAAAAAATAACGTTCACTTTCCTGCCTCCTACCACGTTCAGTTGTTGTCTTGTCCGTTTCATCCGCCTCTCCCCCATCACGTTTCGCCTGGTTTTCTCCAGCGATGATGGCGCCTTGCCGGACTTGCCACTACCCCATCGGTGGCCGGCCCGGCCTCTTCCCACGACTCCTCCAAGACAGCGCCTCCCTGCGCATCCATTGAAGCCGACACCCACCGCTAGCTTTCGTCAAACCATGAATCCCTTTAAGGTTGTTCTCCCGATTTGTTCTCCGATTCTCACGCCCCTCCTGATCGCACCTCACCTCCCCCCATTCTCTACGATCGCAGGCAACAGGAGCAGACGGACTCAGGCGCCCGTGATTGTAGATCCCAATAGAGGTGGCATGTTGGGTGCTGCTACTCGCCCCTCGCAAGACAGTGGAACATTGGTCCTCAGGACCATGTATGGCCACAACATCAAGAGAATTTCAAGTCGCACTAGCAGGTAGAAGCATGATGGTGGAAAATGTATTAGTTACTTGTCATGGTCTATTAAAATTTGGTATTTTAGTGTGTGGTGTCCCCGTCTTTGTAATTGCTTTTGGCACTATTGAATTGTTAATCGTTGAGACTGTAGTCTCCATGGCATGCAAGTTGAATTGAGAACTGCAAGAGACACCAACGATGTTGCGCCGGTGGTGCAAGCTAGCCGTCAGGGTGGAACAATGCCGGAGGCTCATGGTTTCCTTGCGCGAGCGAGGTGGGAGGCGGGGGAGTTGTAGGGCACAAGCGTAGGGCAAGGCGAGCTCCCGATTGTTTTATCAGTGGTATGTGAGGAGGAGGGACGAGTTAGGTATCAATCCAATGGCTCGAGTTCCTCGGACCGGACAACTGTCTGAGATCGGTTGGCCGACCGCTAGCGCTGGTCTAAACATTCTGCATTCCTTTTCCTTTTTCTGGGGGGTCCTTTTCCTTCTTGTACTATTGCAATACAAAAAAAAAAGGGAGAGAAAAGATCCATGGACTTGGACTGTATCACTTGCTTAGCAGAAATATCAATGTTGGCACCACGAGAAGCCCATTTAGCAAACCGAGAGGCAACATTTTGCCTGCACCACTACTTGTCACCCCAGAGTCCCAACTGGACGGCCCTTCTAGCCGGACGTAATCGTACATGACCCCCACGAACACGCTGAACGCCCTCGCCTGCGTGATGCTGATGGTGTTCTCCCCTTGCACGAGCAGCCGCCCGTCGATCGGGAACTCGAAGCTCCACCACCTGCCGTGCTCGCCGTGCCGCGCGATCGCGTTGTCGTCGCCGAACTCGGGCGTCACCAACACTCCCCCCGCCGGCCCCCTCCCCGTCGCCCCGTTCACCTGCACCTTCAGCTTGCACATGTGCGCCGCCGCGAGGGCGATGCGCAGCGTGTAGGTGCCGCCGGCGGCGACGCGGGGCACGTCGAACCGGATCCGCCGCGTCGTCGGCACGTTCTCGCCGTTGCCCGTCTTCCTGCACCATCAAAAGTTACCGACTGTTTTGTCTTTAGCTCAGGTTTCAGTTAGGCATCGATGGCTACCTTGTGACATGCGCGAAGAACCAGTCCTTGGAGTGGTTGCTCACGCCGACGGTGAAGACGGGGTCGCCGGCGGGGTACAGCTCGGCGTACCGCTCCCACAGCCCGTACTGCCTGTACTTGTCCATGGCGACGAAGAGCTTGCTGAGGTACCTGGGGTTGGGATCAGGGACGAAGAACTCGGCGGCGCTCCGGTACGGCACGCCGATCTCCCACAGCGTCGGCCCCGATCGGGGCGGCTCGAACACGAGGTCGCCGAGGGCAACGGTGCCACCGGGCACCACCGTGACGGGAGCCGTGAGCATGTAGTCGCCGAGGACCCCGGGGACCCAGGCGTAGAGGTTGTACTCCCCTGCCCGGACGTTGTCAATGGCGAAGCTGCCGCTTGTCGCCGACGCCCTCGTCCAAAACTGGTAGCCCTGAAGCATATGGCAAGTTGGCAACCATCCATGACAATCAGATCCAAAATGTCTCGTGGAATTTCACTGGAATATGTGCGTGCCTATGTACCTTGCTCTCCGTCGCCCAGGAGCCGGGCTGTCCCGGAGCGGCGAGGCCGACGTAGGCCAGCCGGGCGGGCACGTCCTCGCCGCCGCTCATGTACCTGTCTCTGACCAGCAACCGACCGGTGACGGAGCCCCTCTCGCCTGCCGTGTGGAAGTCCGGCGACAACGGGAAGCTGTACGGCCATTGGCTCGCCTCGACCTCCGCCTTCGCCTTGGCGTCCTCCCACAGCGGCTGGAAGCCTCCCCGCTCTGGGTTGGAGTTGAGGTAGATGAACACCGGCCCCATGACCTTCTTCCAGTGCTCGCCGGCCTCGATCCTCGCCACCATGTCGCTCCCGATGTAATGAGTCCCCATGAACATCTGCCATTTCACATGATGACATGAACCAGTTGGGTACGTTTGTGTCTTCCTGGAACACAAGAAAGAAAGAACGAGCACTCACAGTCAACGAGGTGGGGCCGATGTGGGAGGTGAGCTCGCGCTTGAGGGGGCCGCCGCTCTTGAACTCGTTGCTGGGGGTGACCACCCAGAACCCCACCGGCACCCGGTCGCCGTCGCCACCACCGGCACCGGCGATCCAGCCATGGACACGGTTGTCCTTGTTGTCCATGGAGTACTGGTACTTGTCGTCCACCTCCCCCGCGAACTGCGGCTCCTTGTACGCCAGCGGCACGGCCCGGGGCGCGTCCCGGTCCGCCGCCCCGGCATGTACCTCTGGATCCCGTCCGAGACCGCCGTGTAGTTGAACGTCGTGGGGTCGAGCTTGAAGACGAGCCGGGCCTCCGAGACGTCGACGGCCGGCCAGCCGCCGGCGTGCTCGAAGATGGCGTAGCAGTAGAACCCGGAGCCGCCTCTCAGCATCACCAGCCTGATCATGATTCATGCATGATGGACATCAAGATCGACTTCGAGATCATGATGTCCATGAACTGGGATGATGGAGTGCTGCGCGCACCTCTTGTCGACGTTGAGCGGGACGCTGTTGAGGCGTGATGGGTCGAGATCCGTTGTGCATGCACCCAGTCTACAAGTGCCCTCGGCAGCGGCCCCGCAGCCTCGTTCACACGCTCGCCCTTCCCTGGCCGGACGCGCCGGCCGTGCCGCGGCGAGCGCTGCTTTCTTCCCCTGGCTGGGAGTGCTGCCTCGCATGCGCATGTTAAGGTACTGTTCGTGCTCGTGCGCCTGGGAGCGAACGCAGGGATGGGCCTCTTCCTTTTGCAGCCGGTCATCACGCAGAAGCTCATCGTTCTAGCCCCCTGAAATGCCACCCAGATCATCATCCGCTCGAAAGCCAACATAGCAGCAGTAGCATCAGTCAGTAACCAAGGGACAACCAGCTCGGGAAGCAGACTCGACGCAGCCGCACGCGGGCGCACGTGCGAGAGCAGAGAGGCCGCCGTCTCGGGGAGGTTTCCATTGGAGTAAATTGCACAGAAGTACCACAATTGGGGCATTGGAAGCAGATTGGTACCAAGTTTGGTAATTTTTACGTGTCAGTACCAAGTCTGAGGCTAGACGTTACAAAAAGGTCTAAATCGCGTATAAACGCGTATTGACAGTGTATCTGACCGGTTGGGCCCGCATGTCAGCTACCGATGTGGCATTCTTTTTGCAGAAAGCCCCTCAATTGTGGTATTTCTATGCAATTTACTCTTTTCATTGGCAGCCCGAACGTGCGGGTCGACCCAGACGACGTCTCGCTTGGCGGCAGCCACACCGAGGTTCTTTGTCATGAGCGACCTTCATTTTGGACGCCGTCTCTGCCCAAAACGTTCTTGTCGTCTGCTTTTCCTTCTTGCTTCCCGGCGAACAACGTCTTGAGGTATGCTTTGAAGGCCTTGAGCTATCGGCCGAGGTTGAGTTGCCTGACGAACCAAAGTTCCTGGACCATGTCTTCTTCTCGCAGCCGCAGCCGCGTCGTCGTCTGCCAGAGCCATGCCGGGCGCGCACTCCGAGAAGAACTCCTCCACGTTGAGCGCCCCACTGACAAAAACGCGAGTTTGCCGGTGACACGCCACGGGACCGCTCGCACGGCGTCGCCCGGGCGGTGCTCACCACGAGTCCGCCGAGCCGCGCGCCCCTACCCCTGCTGCCGTTGAGGAGGAGCTCCTCGATGGCGACACCAGCGGCGACGGCTACCCTGACACGTGGAACAAGAACTCCCTCCCCGATTTTTGCCAAGTCAGCATGATCACGACCAAAACCAGCTTCAATCCTCCCAAAACCACCAAGGGGCATATTTATCCGGTTTGATAGAGTTCAGGGGGAAAATAATCTGGTTTTAGAGTTAAGGGGGATATTGATCCATCAGGGGAGATTTGAGGGGGAAAACTATACTTTCTTCTATTGCTTAATTAATAGGCTTCTAAAATAAATTTTTAGGTTGGGCTGCCAGAATAAGCCTAGTAAGGGGCAACTTATTTTGGCACACACCCATAAGCCCAAAAGAACTGGCCCTTGGAGCTGGCTCAAAAGCCGGTAGCATTGGGCTCTGAAAAAATGTCTACTGTATATTTTGACATTCTAAAATGATATTAATACAACAACAAAAAATATTCACGAATATAAAAATATTCACAAGTTTCCAAGAAAAAGTTCACAAAATTAAAAATACTCATGAATTTTAAAAAATGGTCAGGAGTTTAACAAAATATTGGTGAATATTTTTGAAGATGTGATAATATAATTCATATGACTTTAAAAATTGATGACGTTTGAAAAATATAGAAAAAGTGTTAGATTATAAAAATAGTTTACGGGCTTAAGAAAAGGTTCATGAATTTTTAAAAAGTGTTCATTATTTTTTAAATGTTCATGAATTTTTAAAAAGTGTTCATTAATTTTTTTTAATGTTCATGGATGTTTTTAAAAAAATGCATGAATTTTACAAATGTTCATATATTTAAAAATAATAAAATACAAAAAAGGGAAAAAAAAAGAAGCGTTAAAATCTAAATAAAGATCGGTAGGATCAGCCGGCCCTCTGTGTTCCAAAGCCCGCAAGTTGAGTCAGCCCGTGTCACAGGAGGCTGTGCATTTGAATAGTTTGTCAACCGTCCTTCACTATAAGCGAAGAATCTGATTTTCCGCGAATTATGGTATTTGCAGAGTCAAGGACGAGTATGTGTGTCCCTTCTCCTAGTGAAAGCCTATGATCCACATTCTTCGCTTATAGTTTGTCAACTGTCCTTCACTATCAGTCGAGCACTCGGATTGGCGATGTTGATAGACATACTTGTGTCCTCGCCAAAGATGTTGTTGCCTCAAACCCTTTTTTGGTGGGGGTGGGAAGGGTGATATTTCTAAGCCTGGTTTATTGGTTGGTATTGCAACACTGTCTTACAAGATGTGATCCCAAAAAAACAAGATGTGATCCCCTCATCTTGAAGCATGGAGTACCATGGT
>NW_025228057.1:359114-381670 GCF_018294505.1 Triticum aestivum
ACAGAAAAATAATGGTTGGTGCGAGAAAGTTTTAATGGTGGTCATGGTATTTTTGGATTTTCTTTCAATTGTAAGCTGGTTTTGTTAGTCCTTCATGTACGTTATCTTTTGCAATAAAATTTAACTAGTTTGTGTGCATCCGAAAATAAAAAGGACTGGAGATTGACCTTTCTTTAGAAAAGTATATACTCCTCCTCTTAAGTCGTAACTAAGCATGAATATTTGTTACCTCTTTTCATTGCTCGACGAGGTAGTAAATTAAACCCGGTAAAAAATCAATTAAACATAAACATGTGATTTTGTGTCGTCGTGACTCAAAGGCGCCTAAAAATAGTTCTTTCTTTATCTACGACGAAGCATATATATTCATAGATAGGACATGCCCGCCCGATATCTCATTGTTGCTGAAGTAGAGGAGGTTACTCTTGTCGACATAGCGGACGTCGATGATCTGGCCCTGCAGTTTTGACACTGCCACCTGCACCATGCCATTGTCCACCACCACCTATTGTATCATCCAACCATTACATTATATGCATATGGAAATTTGTATCATTCCGATGACTGCAAAGAACTGTGCTAGATTCACACATATGATTTTTTTTTATGTTTGCTGTGAAATTAGCATGCATCTTTTTATTACATTTGGAAACTAATTTCGACAAGGTAGACCCAAAATAGGGTGGAAGGCGCGAGATTTCAGGCAGGTCGACACCGGTAAATTCGTGGAAAGGATGCACATGGTTCTTTTTTTGTTGGACTGAGACTATATGCGCGTCCAGGCAGCCATGAGGGGGAAGGGGTGTGTAACATCCACACTAACCACCAACCCCCATTGGGTAAAGATGTTCCAACTGCCTTTGGATTACACACAACTAAGCGAAGTATAGTTTTTATACTACAGATATCCTATAATTTTTGCCTCAAATGGAACGTTGTAATATTTGACCAAGTTTATATTAAAAAACTAGCAAGAAACAAGATAAAGTTGATATCACTTAATGCACAATAAAATATATTTTTATACTACAGTATCTATTTAGTAAAAAAATCGAAATCAATTATTTAGTATTGTGGTTGTTGATAAAATTTCCTACAAAATTGATCAACCTTTACCATTTGACTTGGGACAAAAGTTATAAGCATATTTTTTATTGAAGAGGGAGGGGGTACTTCCTAATTGTAATACTAGCATTTTGGCTTCTGATTTGTCTATCTGTAGTATTTCTCCTTTTTCCTGTCTATAAAGTAGTTTGCATGGAAAATATGATGATAGATAAAATTAATTCTTTTATGATCTAAATGTCTTATATTTGTTTGCAGAAGAAGTACATTAAGAAACTCCTATAAAAATGTACATACAAAAGCAGTCGCAGGTAAGAGAAAACGATCAAGAAGACCAACCAGCAGCAGGCAGCAAGCGCACCTGATGCTGATCTTCGTGCAGCGTAACGCCGGCGCCGAGGGTCCCTAGCGCCGCCGCGTGCCCCACGGGCAGCAGCTGCGACGCCGCCGCAGTGACAGAGAGCAGCAACGCCATGACCGCCCACGTCGACATCGCCGTGCATGCGTTGCCGCCGGAGCGAACGGGGTCGATCTCTTGCTGCAATTAAGCTTGTCGTGGACGGATCCTTGCCGCATATATAAGACCATCTCTAATTCTCTGGCGTAGGGGGAAAGCGATTCGAAGCTCTCTTGGAGCCGGTTGAGTTACCCGGAGCAGATTCTATGCGTCGGAACGAAGAAGCGAACTTATCTTGCTTCGGTTCCAGTGACTTTGCGCCGATTTTGACCGTGCAAAAGCATTGGCACCATGTATGGGAAAATGGATGCTTGCACCAAAGGATTTTCACAATATAAGAATGTTCGGTAATTTTTTTAGGGAAACACTAGATTTGAGTTATAAACTCATAAAATAGGTAATTCTTTGGAAGTCCCCGCGCATCCCTCTTCTCTGGGCATCTCCAACGTTGACCCACAAATTTGCTCCGGCATCTGTCCGCGGACAGGGGAATGACCAGTCCGTAGACACCGATGCTGGAGGCCGTCATCCAACGCTGCACGCATACATTTCAACAACTATTGAAACTAACCGGATGAAATTCGTGTAAACACGGCTGGTTTCATATAAACCGGATGACATTCATGAAAACACGGCGGATTTTCATCACATTCAGAACAAAAAAAATATCCTACGGTTGCGCCTGGCAACCAAGCCCTTGTTGTTCCCTTCCTAGGACCGCGTCTCCCATCCACCGTCTTCACGAGCCCCGGCGTTGGATGACACAACACATCTAGACCGTGCGGTCTAGCCGATTGCGGGCGATTTGAGGGTCAACGTTGAAAATGCCCTTACTTTATTATCAAGTAACACATACTTTTGGAATCTACCATTGTTTTGTCCTTTCTATCTCGTGTCCAAATGCTTATCTCGTGTCCAAATGCTTGTTCTCGGTAATTCTTGTGTTTCTAATACATAGTACGTACGCAAGCACTCGTACATATGCAAATACACTCACCCCAATGAATATGAATGCACATACATATTTTATGCGTGTGAGCACCTCCAAGAGACTGAGTTGACACATCATTTTGAGATTGATTGAATCGTAGAGACGCCTTCGTAGTCAACGGAAATGTCTCCTTCCATGCACATCACCGGAAAGCATTAAATCTAGAAAAATGCAGACTCCGTATTTAGGAGTAAAGATACACAGAAGCCAGGAAGGTTCCATATCCAATTCTGCAACCGCAAAGCATCATCCATTCAAGGTTCTCACGACGTCGACGTCGGTTAACTACAGCCATTCTTTCTGCAAATGGTGATCAATCAGACGAGAGACATACTCTCATTAGTCATTACGGAACCTACATAATATAAAACTAACTCCTGGTCCAAGATAGATAGTAGATGGTTTGGCCGCCAAAATGGCAGCAGGGTCTACCAGACATTCGAGCAAAGCATATATGGTAGTAGCTAGCTAGTAGTAACTCAATAGTTTTACTCCATGTCATCTAGCTCGAGTTGTCCAGAATGGGTGATGAACTTGTAGTCTGTGCTCCCAGCGCCCATGAATGAAGGCGTCTCCAGCGCATCGGCAAGCAGGCCATGGAACGTCTCCAGTGCCTTCGGTGCCTGCGCTTCCAGCACCTTCTTCTTAACCTCCAGCCCCATGAGACCCATTGCCCACGACACCCGTTGAGACTGCACCTCAGAGATTATTGCTTCTTCCTCCTGTGCAGGACCAGCGAATATCATCAATAAATTAGCACCAATGAGATGGAACAACAAAGGGCTCGTTTCGCGGTAGCGGTTTTCCACCCCCAAGAGGATTGGAGATGGGAAGGGATTTGGTGAAACCCTTCCCTCCACCCAATCCCCACTTCCCAATCTCCAACTGGTTGTTTGGATGTAAAGAATTGATGTATCGAAATCTTGTGCTCCTACTAAAGATCAAAATTCTCAAGCTGCTGCCTGAAACCTACTACTCCTGGAATGGTGTAGCGGGGGTGCAATGTTCGTGGGTGTAGAACAGCCACACTCCTACTGGAAGCTAAAGATAGCTCCATGAAAATGTAGTCTTTATGCTGTTTTGGCGATAGCTTTGCAAGAGTTGCCGCTGCTGATGCTCAAAGCGTGAGCAAACCAAATAATGTCAGAGAACCACTATGACCTCATGAGCAGATTCTACAACACAACAACCTCTCCATTTACGTGCTTATGAAGATATTGCTCTATATATCATCTTTCACAACAACAAAAAATAACTTTGAGCTGTAAGAAAAGTCATGACGTGCACAAAGCATCGGTAACACGGTAGTCACGGCAGGCCTCGGTATTGATAGCACGGTAGTCAGATATTAAAGGGTAACGATTGTTCTCTAACATTGTCGACATGTGGAGAAAGAACACTATCTTTTAAATCTTAATCCACAAGTGATTTCTCAGCAGTGCTAACATGGGAATGCAGAAAATGAAGCAAACTGCGTAGTGTAGTTTGAAAAAGGAAAAGACTCAAGACAGATGCCACTCTCCCACATGCCAATAAAATTTCAGTGAAGCGGCAATTACAGGTTCGAAACAAATTGCTATTTTTGGATCCCATTCAAATTTCATCATAAGAGATATAACAGTGCGCACATAGAAAAATTAGCACTTCACTTAAGTTAATAACAAAAAAAGAGATATAACAGTGTACATCTATCATCTAAGAGTTCATGTGGAAGAGCCAACCAAATTCGTTAACCTAAGGAATAGTGGAAGGGAAGAACAAGAACCAGAACAAAAAAATTGAACAGATTTCCTTGAGAAGAAGCAACATTCGAGTACCTCTAGAAAGGACCTCTCTATAGCACAATCTTGCAAGTTAAGTCAAAAGTGAAGCCATAATGGACTAGTCTACAAACAAGTGACAACTTGGGGGAAGTGAAGAAAGAAACACATAACCAATGCAAAACAACCAAGACGGAGGTCCCGTATCCGCAAGAGCGCATCATTACATACGATAATCAATAATTGCAGTGGATAAATGATAGCGTAGCTACATTGGATACGGGTGCTACCGCGTACTTGTAATCTGATACCAGGTACTCTTGGCAAGCAAGCAAATTCTAGCCACAAAAAAAAGTTGCTAGTTACAGATAATATATATAATAAAGAAGTACCAATAAAAATATGGTAAAATGGGAACTGAATGACCTTGGATTTAAGGTAAATGAAATAGGTAATCAAAGACCAGCTCAAAATTTCCAAGCTGCTGCCTGAAACCTACTACTACTGCAAGGTGCAAGCACAAGATAGCACCATGAAATGTAATCTTTATGCTGTTTGGATGATAGCTTTGCAAGGCATGAGCTGACCAAAGAATATCAGAACCACTGTGACCTCACTAGCAGATTATACAACACAACACAACTCTCCATTTACATGCTTATTAAGATGTTGCTCTATCATCTTGCACAACAAAGCACAGTAGTGAGATATGAAAGGGTGACTGCTTCTTTTTTCTAACATCTAGACTTGTGTGGAAAAGGAACATGCTTTCTTAATCCAGAACTGATTTCTCAGCAGTGCTAAGTGCTAACAGGGGAATGCAGAACAAAGAAGCAATCTGGGTAGTGTAGTTTGATGCCAATGAAATTTCAGCGAAGCGGCAGTTACAGGTTTAAAACAAATTACTATTCTTGGATCCGATTCAAAATTCAGCACAAGAACACCGTGTGCAGATACAGAAGTTTAGCACTTGACTTAAGTTAATAATAACAAAAGAACGGATATACGTAACAGTGTACAGCTATCATCTACGTAGAACAATCTGCAACCGACAGAGAATATCGATGGAGAAGTAGCAGCAGCAAAAGATGGGGGGAAACGGGGAGCTGTCTCACCATGGACTCCGGGTAGGCGACCGCGTAGGGGTTCTGGAGCCTGTTCTTGAGCATGGCGATGCTCTCGTCCAGAGCCTGCATCTCTCGGGGAGAGAAGGGCATCCCGTCGATGATCTCCTTGAACCCTTCTTCCACGGAGGCCTTGGCCTGCAGCTTGTTGGCCAGCATCTGCGGGTTGACGAGGCGGACGGCGTCGGAGTCGACCATGGCCTTGAGCTTGACGGCGGCGTTGATGGCTGCGTCCGGCTCGAGTTGGCAGCAGGGGACCTCCTCCCCCTTCTCCATGGACCTCCTGGAGGCCTGCAGCAGCTCCTCCACGTCGCCGAGGGTGGTCACCGCGTGAGGCGTGGCCGCCATCGGAGGAGCCGACGGAGGGGAGAGAGTGGGAAGGGAGGTCTTTGTTTTCTTCAGGGGAGCGAGTGAGAGAGACAGCGACCTTATCTGTTGGGCGATGGGGAGCCAAACGTGTCGGGCTGCAGTGCATTGTGGTTGTGGGCCAAAACTGCCATGTGGGGCCGCGCTGGCAGCTCTGCCACTACAAGCCGAAATAATTTTAGAACGGAAATATAAATTTTCTAAAAGTTAATATGGGCATGTTTTTTAAAATACATTGACTTTTAGAATTCGGAAACATAAATTTTCTACACATGAACACTTCTCAAGCACGCATGCAAATTTCCTTTTATATATATACCAAAAACAAACCTATGCACATGAAAAAAAAATCATTTTCCTCGGCATATTTTTACATTTCGTCAAAAATTGGATTTTGACAACATGTTAAAAGAGTTTTATAAATAAAATAATTAAAGATTAAAAAACACTTTCTTAATGGGCCATGCCCACGGCCGACACATGTAATGTTGTTTTAGGTATTTGCATAACTATTCCCGGAACTAGCACGGAATAGGATGAGTCTCCACCGGATCCCATGCCAACATCTACGCTAGCAACTACTGGTCGGCCGCCAAACAACAATTTGCAAACACGTTCAAATCATAAAGTTACGCATCACATAATGTCCTGGATTCCCCCTCACTAAGGGCATCTTCAACGAGCTCTCTTACTTCTCCCCTACTTGTGGTGATTCACCCGGAGCAGCGGAGCGCGCCAATCCAACTAGTAATGGAGATACGAAAGGCTGGTGCCTTGAAGAGCGAGTAAATAGCATAAAACTACTACTTTACAGGTTAGGGTTTCAAAAACTAGTTGTTTCTAATTTTTCTCAGATAACTGCCAAGTGGGTGGTTGGCTATTTCAAAACCTAAAATGACCGTTGTTTAAAAATTAAACCTATTTATGACAGGTCAGACCCACACCTAAACAATCTTTCTGTTTGACCGTGTGTTTGCCCGTTAACTAAAATATGGGGCCCACATGCCAGTGTCTCTCCCCATTTTCTTCTCCTCTCTAGCACTCTTCTTCTCCTCTCTCTCCCTACGCGGAAGCACACCAGAGACCATGGCCGCCGGTCACATGCCGGCCCACTCCGCCGCGCAAAGCCACGTCCATCGCCTCGTTCCGCACTGAGGCCGGCCACGCCGGCACCACCACCAGGCAGAGCCATTGGAACGAGAACGTCGACCCTGCCTTCACGCCGAGGACGGCCACGCCGCCACCACCTCCAATTGGCGTCACTGGATAGAGCACGTCGAGCCCCGCCTCCGCGCGAGGCCGGCCACGCCACCACCACCTCCAGCCGGTTCCAAAGGACTGAGCTGGTCGAGCTGCTCCACCCACCTCGAGCCAGCGCGAGGAAGAGGGAAAGGAGAGAGGCCGCATGGCGGGGAGCTCACGGCAGTTACGGGTGCAGCTCGCCGGCTAGAGGAGGCGGCGGCCGGCATGCACGATGGATGGAGCTCCATAGTGGCCCGCACTAGACGAGCGACGAAAGGAAGATCTGGGCGGCGTTGGAAGGAAGCTCTGCAGCTGCGCGCTGTACGATGAAGGGCGACGGAAGGGAGCTCCACGGTGGCGCCATGGCTGCTGGCCGGCGAGCTCCACACGACAGCTGATGGCCGGCGAGCACGGCTGCGGGCGCCCGCTCCTCTCGATCTGGAGCACAGCCACGGGAAGGACTCGATTGCCTTTTTAATTTGTTTGCAGGGACTTGATTGCTTTTCTAAAATATTCACAGGGGCTTGATTGCTTTTTAAAAATTATTAGATTATGATGAAGAAACACTGACATGTCGGACCCACATGTCAGTGAACGGTCAAACAGACGGTTCGTTTAGGTGCGGGCCCGACGGGTTTAATTTTTAAACAACGGTCATTTGGGTTTTTTGAAACAGCTGACAGCGCGTTTGGTAGTTTTTTGAAAAAAAATTAAAAACCGGTAGTTTTTTACAGTGCTAGTCTGTAAACTAGTAGTTTTATGCTATTTACTCTTGAAGAGCCAACGAATGAATACGGTCCGCGAAGGCTAAGACTATAGGATCTTTCGCTGCTTTTTTCAGTGGGTCGTCGTCGAGTACGTTTGAGTGCGTGTGTGTGTCTCCGATCAAAAGATCCCCACCTTGGGCAGAACCTATAGCTTGCTCCACACATTCTCTGACCACAAGTGTTACTTCTTTTAGAGCATCTCCACTCGCCCCCTCCCCCCAACAGGCCCCCCGGGAGGGAGTCCAATATTTGCGTTGTTTTCCGCCTCTTATTCCGTTCCGTAGTTATAGGATTCTTTGGATTTTACTGTGTTCCTGCCTTCCTGGACCTCTTTTATATGTTTTCACCAGGTTAACGCTTATGGAAGTATATTGGAGTTTAAGGAAACAATGTCAAGCAAGGGTGGTAAAATCATGTCAATCAATGTGAAGAATTATTAGCTCAAAAGAATAAAGCATTGGAGAAGAGAAAGGAGTTGAAGCCACCAGAGCGCTCGACGGCTCATGGTAAGAGCATGCGCGCTCATACCACATGCCATGGCCACCGCCTGGTCAACTACTTACCCCCATGCGATTTGGTCTCAAATCAGAGACGCCTAGACACCAGAAACTCGTCCAGAACGAAGAACTCTAGCCACCGAAAGGATTCCGGAGGGGAAATTGATAGAGGGACTCCGCCCCCATCTCCGGGTCCGCGAGGATGTGTGGTGGCGGGACGTCAGAGTCTGCGAACTCTGCCCGGCGTGCGGCATTCCTCCTATCCCGCTGGCGCCACTCCTTGTCGGCGTACTCCTCCAACGTAATGGTGCTTCGGGAGGAGCCACCGCCGAGGTAGTGACAAATGCGACTACGTGCCTTCACGGCGATCGCATAGAGAGGCCGCCACCAGTGGGGCGTGTTGGCGGTGAGTGCCGCTCCTCCTTCATGCAGTGTCCGATTTGGACGCCGAGGTTGCGCGAGGGGCAGTGCAGAGGGGAAGTGGGCTCCGACTTGACGTGGAGGAATGTCTTCAGTGACGCTGGCGGACCGTGGATGTCGAGGAGCGAGCGACAATACATGAGCTCCATCTGCTGCTCGTAGTCGGTGTCCGTCACCGCATACAGTGTGTCCTGCGAGAGAACGGGCTTATGTGATGGCGGCGGCTGCTGCTGCGGCTAGTCCTCCTCGTCGCCAGAGGAGATGATGATCTCCTCCTTCGCGGAGTTCTCATAAATAAATGTTTCTAGACATTTTTTAATTTGTATTTTTAGAATTTTGTGAACTTTTTAAAATTTGCAGGATTTTTTTAAAATAGTAAAAAATAAAAAGTGCAAATTTTTAAACATATGGACCAAATTCAAATTCATGAGAAATTTTAGAATTTATGAATATTTTTAAATTCATCAAATTTTTTGACTTCACCATTTTTTTCCAAAAACTAACAGAAAAACTGATATCTGCTCCCTCCGTAAACTTTTAGAAGACATTTTAGGTCACTAAGTAGAGGTAGTATTTTTTTCCTCAGGAAACGGACAGGAACGAGCACAAAGAAGACAAGCCGAGCGAGCGGTTCGGGTAGCGGTCGAGCGGTTTGGGCGCCACACCATACGAGCGGGAGCACGCGCCATCTTGCGCTCTGGTTGCTCTGTTAGATTTTCGCCAAAAGAGAAAGGTGCTCCAAATTTTATGTCAAATTTTATGTACCACCAGTGGTAGTTACTACCACTTGAGATTTGTATGTTGTATGTAGTATATACCAAATCGGAGAGTGTGTAATAAAAATCATGGGCCAACTTGTAATTTTTTCATGTTACCCAATTTGAATTATCTTATATATAATATATGAACATACTTATAATTATCACTGTTCAAGATATCCTCCGATAAGATAAGATAAATGAGCCAATAAATCAGCCGATATGGCGATAAATCGGCCGATATACCGATAAACTAGCCGGTTTACCCCGTATCATGGGTCGACCAATAAGTTCCCGATAAGCTATATCCCCAACATTGATAATTATAAAGTAGTATATATTTGCACATCAATAGTAAAAACAAATTTTCTTATTTCTCGAAGGATTAGCATTAGAAAGGCGTGAGAAAATCGAAAAACCCTGTGAAGACCACATCAAAACCTTCTCTATATAAATCTTGCTCGTCCTCGAGCAACTGAGAAATAAAAGAGCGAAAGGGAGTTTGAAAAATGAGTACAAGGGGTTTACTGGATCATGGAGATAGAATACATCAATTCTCAAAATCTTGAGGTCTTAATTAATTAAGAAAAGATTTGCATTTGAATGATTACACCTAAGCTCGCTGCGTAGCCACAGATGGTTTAGCAGTACTTCAAGTTCACAAGTTAAACCTTGGTAGTTAACTAGGTGCGGAGCAAACGAAAAATTATTCTCTCAAGAGAATGGATTTGCATTTTGGAGCTTTTCGAAACATAAACATGACCATGGGTTTTGGGTAGAACAAAACATATTACTCAAGTATCACATTAACATTCACTTGTACTCCCTCCGTCCGGAAATACTTGTCATCAAAATGGATAAAAGGGGATGTATCTAGACGTATTTTAGTTCTAGATACATCTCTTTTCATCCATTTTGATGACAAGTATTTTCGGACGGAGGGAGTACTACCTAATCATGCCTCTCAAATACTTCCTTCAATCATTGTCTGTTGGAACTTCTATTTTTGGTGACGGGATTATGCCAAACAAATGATACATGCAAACGGTGGGTTTTCGTTGCCACTTCAGACGTTAACAGACTCTCATAGCCGAAATCCGAGCTGAAACTCTAGTGGATCTTTCATTTGCGAGCGAAGACCTCAACATAACTCAAGAGCGATGATGAAGTAACAGTTATGCGTGTTAAGCAATATATAGCAACAAGGCCATGGAACCAACAAGAAGCTGAAGAGCCTTGTATTGTAAAACCGTTTTTTGGCATAATCACAATCACCTCAATTTTTCATTCCTCTAGACAACTCTATCAGTAAGTATCATCAAGTCAATCAAATTAAGTTATATGGAGTTGAGTGTCTTATGTGCTAGTTTTCTTCAAAATTTGAGCCCCTAATTTTCTTTAAACCTTCCTCATTCTTTCTGACTAGATTTTTCTTTCAAAGTCATGCTTGACATCAAAGTTTTACTAGCAAGACATGGAATGGGAACTGGAACTAGATGATATTTGACTAACACGGGGAATGAAGCTTAGGTGCAACCAACCAGATAAAAGTATTAACTTAATTAAACTTACGAGGAAAGTGAATATACATATATTATACCTTCTTGCTTGCTCTTTTCTCAAGTCATGTGTCCTAGCGTTCTTCTCATTTCCAAACTGCTAGCGGCGTTCAAATCTGTAATAAGCTCATAAAAAATACCAAGAGATGGAACCAAAAGTTTTCTCTAAATTTTATTGTGCAAAACTGGAATTAAACATGACAACATAAAAAGTAAATAATTAAAAAAAATATGCATGCAAAGGTAACTAGGGGAATGAGCTTCCCCCAAGCTTAGGCTCTTGCCTAGAAAGGTCTACTCGTCACCACCACCATGGTCGTGCTGCGAGTGGGGCCACTGAAAAGCTGGTGGTGGTCCACTAGAGGAGGAAGGTGCAGCACCGGGCTGCCTAGCGGATGGACAAAGAGTGGTGAAGGCCTGGAGGTTGTGCGGAATCAAGTACATGTTGTTATTGGCTTGGTAGAGTGTCATCTCGACACTCACAACATGTTGCACTAGTTGCTGATACTTCGGTCAATGGCGCCTCCCAACCGTGCTCTCCACCACTGCCCCAATTGTGCCCATCGTCGAAATCAGCACCAGCACCGGTGGCGATCTCCCACTGGGGATCACTCGCGGGCTCAACAAACTGCAGTTGCATCAGTCCTAGCCTGGTTAATCTGATCCAAGGTGAGCACCCACTCCTGGAGTGTACTCACATCAAAAGCTTGCGTAAGGGTCAAGCAAACAAGTATTTGTCCCCTGTTAATCAGGGACACTTATAAGAGTTAAGGGAGTTAAGGCTGGGACCAAATCGAAGCTGAAACAGAAAAAAAACACTAAATTTTTAGTTTCTAGTACTAGAATGAAAAATTCGGTTTTTACTTTTTTTAACGAACTAAATTTGATCGGTTCGGTTTTCCATTGGTAACCGAACACGCAAGCACTACAGCACCAAGAGTGTTTCTCCGTGCGCACGCCGCTTAAAGGGCACGCCAGGTAGCCACGATAAGGGCTCATTTGGTTGTTAGGGTGGGAAAAACCAGGGCAATAAACCCTAGGGAGAGATTATCCTGTGCAGATAGGATCCCCACCAGGGGGAGATGTTCCCACTACCCCAGGTGCCCAAATGGCAACGAGAGGGGAGGGACGACCTCACGTGCAACATACAAACATAATACAACAGATCATGGATAAAAGTTACAAAAAAATCTATAAGAAAATTAGATGCATGCATAAAGTTTGGAATTTAAGTAAACTAGAATTAACATACATAAAGTTTAGAATTTAAGTAAACTAGAACAACAGTGGAGTAATATACACGTGGTACGTGACCACACTCCACTGTTTTTCAAGTAAATTCTATGATGAGTAAGTCTGTAACTTCATGAGAGTTTTTCTTAATGAATATACAAACTACCACCAGGTAATAAAGGACAACACAAACTTTCAAGGGGACAATCTTGAAGCTAGGATGAAGCAGCAGCAATATACCACCAGGTAATAAACCTTACATAACTACAGCTAGGATGAAGCAGCAGCAATATACATTCAAAGAGCCAATAGCTAGGAGGCTCAGGAATAAAACACAAAGATGGTAATATTCTAACCTCTCAGGCTCCCTTCGAATGATACTGATGGACATGCTCCCTTGTCTGAAGTATTGCTGTGAGATGGAAACCATAGACTGAAAAAATAATAAAAAGCATTTGGGTTAAAAGCACTGTCAATCCATATACATTTGCAACTAGCAAAAACCAGCAGCAAAAGATTCAAGTCATTGCCAATAGATCATGTAAATTGTAGGAGAACTAATTGTAAGCTAAAGTTGCTAAGTTTTACATTGTTTCATGATGCGGTTGTTGACAAGGCTTAGAAAACAGATGTTAAATCACACACAATTGCTCAAACAGAGAAATGGTAAATCACACACAATCACCCATAGTCCGCCTTCAATAATTGAACTTTCTATTAGTCAGGGCAGCTTCGCAGTACGAGCCAGGGTACGAGCACGAGCAAGCATACCTTGGTCCATCTAAGAAAGTTAGACTTTCCGTAACTCTGGGCGATGAAGCGGTACGAGCAGGAGTACGAGTGTGAGCGCTTGTACTCTACTCCGTCATTCACTCTAGAAGTTTGCTGCTTCTCCTCGATGCCTTGGTACTACGACCGGTAGTACGAGCGGCTGACTCGTACCATCAGCCGTCTTCTGCCATGTTTACTCATAATATCGGACTTTTTATTTCTCTTCTCTTCTTCCAAATTCTTCTTCCCTCGTATTTTTCTTCTACAAAGCATAGCTCAATGGTCCTTTTCATTAGGTTATCAAGACGAACACTTGGTAGAGAGTTTCTACACTAACAAAACTAAAAAAATTCCTCCTCCCTCCCCTGCAGCCATAGATGATGCATTTGCAACATGTGGCATGTTGCAAAAGGCTTTGCAATATGATCCATGTTGCAATTGGTGATCAAAGGCCCGCGTTTTTGCAATGTCATGCAACCTGGAGGTGACTGCAACATGGCCCATGTTCC
Source organism: Triticum aestivum (assembly GCF_018294505.1). NCBI lineage: Eukaryota > Viridiplantae > Streptophyta > Magnoliopsida > Poales > Poaceae > Triticum > Triticum aestivum. Next base: position 372,634 of record NW_025228057.1, read on the forward strand.
AATGGGTGAGCACAACATGGTCCATATTGCAATGGCAACCATGATACTTGATCCCTCATTGAGAGCCTAAAGAAGCACAAGATCAATAAACAAAGAAATTTTGTTGGTAACCTTGCTCTCTTAGAGGTAATACATAATGACTAGTTATTTCTACTGCGTTCCAATGTAGTTGTGTTGTGGTTTTCCAACTCGATCATTTTGACCGTGTTGGAATGCAGGTGTGGTACTAGGAGAAATTCTATGTGGACAAAGTTAAACACAGTGTATACATAGATTAATCTCCTTGTCAGAAGCCTTTGATTCGGTTCTGGGACAAGGAGAGGGTGGCAAAGAGGGAGAAGGCCCACTTTGCGGAGTGAGATGTATGTAAATGTTTTGCTACATCTCCACTGCCACAAAATTAAGTTTTACTTTCTTTACCAACATACTAACCATTCATCTTGTATTCTTCGGAGTAGATTATTAAGCACCTCATGAGTGATGTGGAGTATGTACACAGACCTGTCCATGCCAGCAATGAAGTACGCACAATCTGAACCATATTTATTGCATTTTCATACTACAAAACGTATTCTAACTATATTCATCCTTCTATATGCACGGTCGCATATTGCAAAACAAAAAACTATGCAAGTAATAGAACATAAAAATAACTCAAAAATACACAGACGAACATAAGTACTTCAAGCCACTTGTTGATGGTTTAACTGACATTGAACTCGATACAAACCTGACCATCAGAAAACTACTCCGCGTTGTCAAGTGAATAGAGGTGAAGTCATATTCACAATTGCACAGTTTTATCTTGCACATTTTCGTGTGAAATAAAGCACCCCTTATTTCCAATGCAGGATAATAAGTTTGTTTTGCTCGACATAACAGATTAAGAAATTCAAGTTATTCTACTTATCTATTAGTGTGGCTCAATGCATGTTAAGCACTCGTTCTCCTTTATGTACAAGCTTTTGTAAGAAGGGTGACAAGTGCGCATGGCACAAGGGAGCACACAAAAGACATGATGAAGAGGAAGGGGAATCTACCGAACATGACAGTGACACACCTGCCAAGCAACAGTGAGGTCTTCAAGCACTAAATCGTCATCTGCAGAAGAAGATATAACACATATAGGTGATGAGGATGACACAATAATGCTAATGGGACACTGCGTTGGTCAACCACCAAATCAACCTCTGTTCTCATTAAGGAAGATGGGTATTCTTACTATGACCATGAAAAGAGGCAACTTCATGGTATGTCGTACACATCTTTCCAATCATCCATTATATAACATTGTTCTATCTATAGTTTGTAATATGGATAAATTCACATACTAAGTGCGGGTCTGAAAGAAACACTAGAATGGGTAAACAGCCAAGATGATAAAAATGCCTTAGGTTAATTTTTCAAACCTGCACTTAGTATGTTGATTTATCCATGTTACAATTATAAAAAGAGCAATGTTATATAACTGGATGATAGAACATGATGATAGAACACGATGTGTGTAACATACCACAAAGTTGCCTCTTTTCATGGTCATAGCAGGAATACTCATCTTCCTTCTTGACAATAGAGGTTGATTTCCTGTCTGAGCGGCGCAACGTCCCATTGGCATTAATGTTTGTGGTATCCTCATCAGCTAGATGTGTTGTATATTCTTCTGCAGATGGCGAATTAATTTCTGAAGGCCATCGTTGCCGCTTGGCAGGTGTTGTTGTCATGTTCGCTAGATTCTCTTCGTCTTCATCTTGTCTTCTGTGTGGTCCCTTCTATATTGTGCAGAGCGAGGTACCAACAAGATTTTATTTATTGCTCTTGTACTGCTTTATGCTCTCAGCGAGGTTATAAGGGTCAGGTTTACCCAATTTATACTCCCTCCGGACGGAGGGAGTACAATTTATGGTTTATGTAATCTAAACTGACTTCTGACTTTGTAGTTGGACATAGTAGGCGCCTTGCGCACAATGTGAACCTTCTCATGAAGTGTCCATCTGTAGATCTTTTGTTTTCTTTGATGTGTTGCACCAGGCCTTTGTAAGTAATTGCTTGCTCTTTCGGGTCTTTGTATGCCGCGAACAGTTTGGCTTCTTTCTGTTTTCTTTTGGACTCGATCGTCTTGTGTGCATGCCTTCGTTTAATTTCAGGTGCCTCACCTTCTGAAGGCAGGCCCATGTTATTTACTACATACTCTACCTTTATCGTTAATTGTTTTCTGTTTTCCTAACAAAATTTGTTTTCTGTTGACAACAAATGCCTCAACTTCTGTATTGAAAGCTAGTTTCTTTACTGGACGAATTTGAATATTGCAAAGATGTAATAATAACCCCTTAAGATTAGGTTTGCAATATTTTTCCTCTGATTGCCATGCAAGGCTTCCCAAATAAGGTCATAAATAGCACCTTGATAGCAGACCATGTAGTGTGACAAGTTGTTAATAGCAAAATATATATCATAATAATTAGATAAATTGCAAAAAAGTAGGCAAAGGCAAAATGTAGTGTGACAAGTTGTTATTACGTGCATGTGCTGTTTTTCAATAAAATAATATATACATACCTTCTCTCTAGCCGTTGGCCCTTTATTTACACAAGCCATGACGGGTGATGCATCCTAACATTAGCGGAAGGTCGTTACTTTTTTTTTCTTTAGCAACGAAACTCCATATCGTACTAAAGGAAAATTGGGCTTATATGTACCTATGCTTTCTGCGGCTTCGGTGTGGTAGGAGTGTGTGAATCAGTAATCCCACTTTTCTTCCTCGAAGAATTCATGGCAGGTGATGCTCGCTGATAAGAGGCACACCACAACAGATACATGTCAATCATATGGGAAAATTTGGAGAAGAAAAAAAAGTCAAATCTATGTTCTTATTCCACCCTACATGGCCTAGCTTTAATTAACAACAGTTTGATTAATGACGATTATTGGAGACCAAAAAAAGGAGCTGCATTGTTCCCTATACATGATACTCCCACCTTTCCAGTTTAAATTAAGAAGAGTTCTGTCAACAACAATCAGGGCCGGCTCTATGTCTTTTAGGGCCCTAAGGCAAAGTCGCGATGTGGGCCTTTAAGACTACCTATAATGTACTGTATATAGATGTACATACACATATGTATCTAATTTCATATGAAAAACTCGCGGTGCTTAAAAAAATAAGTTTCATTGCGCATTTCCTGATGCAAAATCACACGTATTCTCGCCGCCATGCCACCGTGCCGCCGTCTTCCCCAAGTGCAAACAGAGGTCGATGCGTGAAACATGAATGCTAATTACATAATGCTTTCAGCAATCAGAGCAAAAGAGATGTGCTAACATGCTAGTTAAAAAAAAACTGAAACTACAGGTACGCAGCTTTACTTCAAACTGATACCGAAATAGAGCTTAGCTAGACATACTTCGTTCAGCAAATAAAACAGCGACTTGACCAATTGGATGAATTCAAGTGTTTAGCACTAGATAGATCAATTACCACATAGCAGTGCTACAAGGAACAGAACTAGTCTTTTCAAATAATGAGGACTAATTAGCAGCTACTACAAACTTAAGAACAGCACGTACTGATCCATACTAGATGCTAGCCAAACGTGATTAGTGACTCGTCAGCTAGCAGCACAACCGATTCAGCAAATCCCAACACCCTGCTACCGAGTGACAAAAGCACCGCATAAATCGTAGGTCTGACCTTGTGTCCCCTAGAGCTGAGCGGCAGGTTCCCTACGACGGCTGCACTCGTGGTATGTGTAGCAGGATTGAAACGATGCCAACCGGCAAGGGCGATGCAAGGGTAGCAAAGACGCCAGGACGGCAACCGGCAGCGATCTTAGGCAGCGGCGGCGATCGGATCTTCGTGCGCGGCGGCTCCTATTTATCGTGTAGGTCCACAGTTGTCGGCTAAACACGCACCTCTCTCTCCTTCAATACCTGAATTTGGGCAGGCCAAAGTAGGGCAGGCTCCCTCTTTTTGTTTTGTGAATATTCTAGAACATTCCTAGACAGTTTTTTTTCCTGTCGTTCTTTTACGTTTTCTCTTTTCTTTTTTCTTCTTCTTTCTTTCATGTTCGTTTTATCTTTTCTTTTCTTTTTCATTATACTTTATTTTAATTTAATTATTTTATTTTTTTCATTTTGTGAACACCTTTCAAATTCGTGCACATTTTTTGAACCACAATTTTACTTTTGGAATCATGCATATTTCTAAATTCACGAACATTTTTCAATTGTGCAGATTTTTAAAAATCATGATATTTTTGAAATGATGAATTTTTTTTACGAATTTGTGGCATCTTTTGAAATCGTGAACATTCTTTGAAGTCATGAAAAAAATTGCAATTTCGCCGATTTTTTTTTAAAATTTGAACATTTTTACAAATTCGTTCAGAAAATGAAAGTTATGAACATTTTTCGAGACATATGAACATTTTTTGATTTCGCAAACATTTTTCAAAGTCGGGATCATTTTTTTGAATCTATGAACTTTTTATAAAATTCGAGAACATTTTTCAATTTTCGAACGGCTTTTTAAATCCAGAAACATTTTTCAAATTCGTGAATTACTCCTGAAATTAAGAAAATAATTATCCTGTACATTTTTTTGAAGAATCAAAAAGTGAAAACAGAAAAGATAAACAAATAAGGAAAATTGAAAAAGAAACCCAGGGCTCCCGGCCCCTTAGTGGGCAGGCCCAAAGTGCGCGTGGGGTACGAGGGTACGCGGTTGCTCGCTATATGTCGACCCACACGCTTCGAATACTGATCAGCCTATGGGCCTTCTATGCAGAAATAAGAGCTCCCAGGCCCCCTCCAGGCTTGGGCACTCCTCCCGCCAAGGCCCTAAGCTGGCCCTGTGTCATTAAAGTTTTCTTTATGTATGGAAACGTGGCAGCGGATGAATACGGAGCGTTATTGCTAGGGTTTGCTATCGATCGTATAGTATGCAAATTTCAGTTTCGTCGTCCGTGTATATATAAACATCGTCCAGATGTTTTTCTTTTCCTTAACGTTTAGTGCCATCTACAACATATAAAACCATATCTTTCTTTTTTTGGCGAATGGTACAAAACCATATCTGTTTCTAAAACATATCTCCATTTAAATCTAAAAATGCAAAAAAAAAAAGCAAACAGGGTATGATTTGACCACATATACCACTCGAGTCATTCGGACCGACAAGTAATAGTGTGAGTCTTCCGGGTCCACTTCGAGTAATCACGACCCACATGTACAAATATGAGTCTTGGGGATATTGTATTGTTAAATCATACAGTATGATTTTCCTTAGACATGGATCCTTTAATTTTACTATGTAGTATTATGCTAAACCATAATCGAATTATGCAATTAACTAGTTTAAAATAATTTTAAAATAAATTTATGTACAAAAATTTGTGTTTGATTTTTTATTAAGTTTTAAGTGATTTGCTAGATAGAGAAAAGTTTAAACATTTAAAAAGTATAAAGAAATGGGATAGGCGACACATTTTGGACTTTTAGGATAGAGGATCAGTTAGAGATGCGCCTCCTTTGATCGTTTCAGGCTGACATCTCAGCATTAAGGCAATAATAAAAATCCTTGGATACATGACTACATGGGTAGCTGTAAAGCAAACCCAGACACCATGAGCCTGATGTTTGCAACTTGAGGTCCCCAGTTCATGTCTTTTTTCCACCTGAATTTGGCTCTTGTGACCAAGAAATCAGTTGCTTCTTCCCGCATAAAGAGAAGGAGAATAAATCAGTTGCTTCTTACCATCACTCAGATTTTAAATCGTTGGGTTAGGTAGTCTAGAATCCATGTTCAGCCGAATAAATCAGTTGCTGCGTGTTATCGCAATTCAGAAAGACACATGTCTTATCTGAAACTTGGTTCAACTGGCGGAGTACAGAAAATGTTCAGGATAAGCCGTGGAAACGGAGAAAACGCAAGCTACAAAAATGCAGGGACGGTTTGAATGAACCGTACACTGAAGCCAACACGGTTGATTTCGGGAGGCAGCAAATTAGAGAGCGAGGGACCAATTGGAAATTAGTAACACCTGACAACGAACACAAATCAACATGAACAGAGTGAGAGATTGCAGAAGAATTCAAGGGTAAACATCCCAGGACTACATCCAAACAACAATCGAGGCCAGGAGGACATACAGCAGCGAGATGCGGCCAATACACCGAAGCCCATGAACACTACACAGCCATAGCTAGCTACGAGCACAAATCTGGTGGTGGGGGGATCGATTCGCGCGGCCTAGCCGCCGAATCCGTAGAGGGTGCGTCCCTGGCGCTTGAGGGCGTAGACGACGTCCATGGCGGTGACGGTCTTGCGGCGGGCGTGCTCCGTGTAGGTGACGGCGTCGCGGATGACGTTCTCCAGGAAGATCTTGAGCACGCCCCGGGTCTCCTCGTAGATGAGCCCCGAGATGCGCTTCACGCCGCCCCTGCGGGCAAGACGGCGGATGGCCGGCTTGGTGATGCCCTGGATGTTGTCGCGGAGCACCTTCCGGTGACGCTTGGCGCCGCCCTTGCCCAGCCCCTTCCCTCCCTTGCCGCGGCCCGACATCCTCTCTCTCCGGCGAGCTTGGCTTGGCTGTTGCTGGTGGTGGTTGTTGCGGCGGTGGTGGTGTGGGGGATTGATGTGGCGTGTGGGGGATTTATAGCTGCGAGGTCTCCGGGGAGGAGAGGGGAGCGATCCGCGTGATGCGGCATGTGAACCGTCCGATGGAGATGGATGGCTGAGAGTGCATGAGGAGAGATGGCGCGGATCGGTGACGTGGCCGGGAGCGGGAGCGGGAGCGTGGGCGGGAGAGGTGTGTTCTCTCAGGACATGTGTGTTTTCGCCCGAATTGACCTGGACGTGTTCAGGGCTTTGGAGCGGTTTCTAGCCCGTTAACAGCTGAATCCGATAGCTTTCACGTGCACTGTCACTCGGGTTTTGTCTTTTTTTTTGTTTTTTTGGTTCATTTTATGAAAATATGCACTTTAAAAACTTGTGTTTGCAAAAAAAAAAAATCTAAATCACAAACATTTTTTTAAATCCATGTTGAATACCAGAATCAAGTAGATAAAAACAAATACTCCCTATGTAAACTAATACCTGAGCGTTTAGAACACTACTTTAGCTTACGGAGGGAGTACAGCATATATGCATCGGATTTTAAAATGAACAAATGAATATATATTCTATCCCGCAAAAAAATTCATTATATTTTTTTTGAATGTCCATAAACACAACACAAGTATCAAAAGTTGAATGTGCCGGTCTCCAAGAATACATATTTGGAGAGACAGAAAACTCTTACCTCGTCCTGATATGCGCGCAGATCACGCTTGGGGCGGCGAAGGTGGAACTCCGGTGAGATGTAGGGAGACGTCGGGGAGGCGGAGGGAGCTCGATGGCCGAAGTACAGGGAGGCGTGCACTCGGATCTGCCCGCTTTAGAGCCAGCGGGGGCGACGGACGTGGTGAGTGGCATCAGAAACCTAGAAAGAGTCATGCATCACCTCTATCTCTCTCACACACATAAGGAGAGAGGGGGAGAGAGAAATAACGTGGGGAGGAGAACATGTCGATGGAGAAAACCGAGGGAGCGGGGTGGCATTTCTGGTGTAATAACACGGATAACCTGGGTAAGTTGCGGCTTGAGAATCAACAGCCGCTGCTTTAGGCTTGGGTTGCATGCTAGTTCAATTATTATAATTGATTCCTGAGAATCGGATGTAAGAAGTATGGGTGTTTGTTTGAGATTCAAATATCTTGAGGCATCAAATCCAAGAATAGCCCACACAAAGGGGAGTGGAGTTTCTCAATCAAAGCTCAAATGAGCTCGGGTGAATAGTAAAAAAAACTGATTTTTTTTTTGTAACAAACATTGACAAATGTCCTAAGAGGTTGCAAATTTTCATTATAAATCACATTTCTGGAAGGAGTAGCAAAACAAGTACTCTGAAAATGCTGCTTTGAAAAGCATTTTGGAACACATTTTTTTTGCAACGACTCCCACAAAGATTTCATGATGAAATATTTCAACTCTTAGAACATTTGTTAATATTTGTCGGAAAACAAATTTACATTAATTTTTTTTATTTTACTGTTCACCCAAACTTATTTTCAGCTCTGGCTGAGAAGGTGAATTTCCAAACGAAGGCCACATTGGTAGTGTAGTTACAATGCAGTGCCACAGTGTGACACCAACTCTCGCTCTCGACCTCCACCTAGACCCATCCATGCAGAGCATGGACCCATATCAAAGCAAAAAAGTTTGTTGATGTGTGCGCGCGCGTGCGCGCATCTGTTTTTATATTAAAAATACGAACATTTTTATAACTTAGGGACTTCTTAAATTTCGCAAACATTCCTCAGAGCTGCAAACATTTTCAAAACTACAAACATTTCCAGAACTCATGAATTTACAATTTTTTATGAGTATTTTATTATTTCACCAACTTTTAAACAAGTAACACAAAAACTAATATATTTTTTCCCTGGCGCCCATGCAACAGAGGAACGAGCACACAAAAAGCACAAACGAGTCAAGAGGCGGTTTGAGTAGCGGTTGGGCGAACTTAAATGGCCGCTGTCCAGCGCATGCTATAGAGGCATCTTGGCACCTTAAGCGCTAAATAGGAGCTCCTGAGTTTTGGGATCAAAAAAATTAAACACGAGAGCAGTTCCCAGTATTCCCTGCGAGGCCTAAGTGAAAGCGAGGTCCCATTGTGTGGGCTACGAAGTCGTGAGAATCCCTATGGCTGTGAATTCCTCGAAATGAGTTGTGGTTGTTTATTTCCAGGAATCGAAAGAAGGTTGTTTGGTTACCTTGTTGCTCAACAGTTGTACGTATGAGTTATTTGGGTTACGAAGTGTTAATAACTTCCTTGAATGTTGAGTGTGATTTTTATACGATAATTAAGGGCAAATTAGTTGTTCAGACTCGGTAAAGTGAGAATGGGCACGGGTCTAATGAGGCTACTATGACATATTTACTAATAGGCGGGGGGCTCTTCTATTATGGTTCATGGTTTCTTTTGGCTATATGGTTCGCGCG
>NW_025228057.1:381991-392302 GCF_018294505.1 Triticum aestivum
CTCCGAAACTTAATTGCGCTTATATCCATCATTGTAGATTTTGTGCCCACAGGGAAGCTGGTGGGTCAAATATCTTACCCAGCGCATAAGATTGCGATGAAGATGGGATAACATTACCCTTACCCATTACCTACCTTACCCATGAATGCCTTACATGTGGGCCCTAAAAACGGTTGATGCGGGTAATTCCGACCATGCCTACCCAAATTTCTACCAATCCCGCCCCTTTGGCCCAAAAATCCCAAAGAAATGCCTAATCTAGCCACAACATATTGTTTATTATGTTGAAATGTTGTTTTTCTACATAAATGCTACTGAAGGTTGTTGTTGATTGCATGTATGTATGGGCTTCCCCATGGGGATAGAAAACCCGACGAGAATGGGGATGGGAAACTTGTTATCCCCATGGGCGGGTATGGGGATGGGATGGTTGTCGCGGGGACGGGGATGGGAGTCCAATACCCGCCTGGGTAATCCCCAATTGTCAGCCTGATCTAAGAATGAGTGTGGGCAATTTTTTAACCATATACAAGATTCTTTTAGAAAATGGCATTATGGTGAAAACATACCATCCAAAATATGCATATGAAGCATAACATCCAAAATATGCACCAACCATCGTAGTCTTACATGCAAAACATATCATCCAAAAATGTTCACCAGCCACCATAGTTTCATCAAGTAATACGTGTCCGAGCTAAATATGGTGGATCTTGGGTAGGGATCCCGATCTGGTAGCCTTGGCACGGTAGTAGTAGGAAACACGGTGTTTACTCAGGTTCGGTCTCTCTCAAAGATAATACCCTACTTCCGCATTGATTGTATTATTGTGGATGGGGTAAAAAATACAGGTGATCTACCGTGAGATCGTATGTGAATGAGTTCCTCCCTCTATGGTCCATGCACCTCGGTTTATACAGATACTGGGGTTGCCTAGGGTTACACATAATCCGGTTGTATCTTGGGGCAAACGTGTTGGATACTACCCGTAAACTTTGTAGTGTGCGCCAAGTCTTTTGGTCATTCCTTCTTGGTGTACTTGGCCGAGATGAGCGAGGCCCACCAGTTGATGAGCTTAGGGGGGGGGGGTCCTCAACCCAGCCAAAGGACCGGTAATCGACACACCGAGCACACCCTGATCCAGGACTCTGTCAGCACTGAACCGGTCTTCAAACAGAGGATGCTCGTCGGTCCCTCTGAGCCTCTCTCAATCTTTAGTTTCGGCCTTGCAAGTTGGTTCAACCTTACACAATTCCCAAAAATAACACCCTCGTCGGCTATCGGGTAACCGCACCTCGGGCAAGGTCCGAGGACTCGCCCTTACTTTTGCTTTTGACGTATTCCCCGACCCTAATTTTTAGCAGAAATTTTGTGCTCCCAGGACTGGCGCAATTTCACTACAGGAGACAGGTCATCGGCTCCCCGGCCCGAGGGCCTAGTGGAAGCCATCCTTGCCGTCCTGCTGACCCTAACCATGGATAATTCCACGGCTCTGGCCAAGGCCAAGCGAACCAAAACCTCCAAGGGTGCGGCCATGCACCGCAGCGCCTCCGTGCTTCCAGTCCTCAGCCACGAAATGTTCGGATGATGGATCCAACACCGGTGAGGGGCAGGAAGGCGATAGCCTTCCTTTGCATGCTGGGGGGGAGGGACGAGCTGTGTTGAATTTTACACGACAAAACACAGAATCGTTGCGAACAAACATTTGGAGATGTAAAGAAAAGAAATGGAGTTTCAAAAAGAAAAAATGTTACTCCCTCCATTCCCTTATACAAGGCCACTATGAAAAATATATTTTACATCTATACAAGGCCATTAACAATAACCGAAGCAAAATTTAATGATGTTTTCTCGTACTAGCAACTTATTTAATATTTGCATGCATGTAGTCATAATGACACTGTGCTACTTCCTTCTTGTTCCTTCCATGCGGGCGTATTAATGATCACAGTTAACAGGAAGAAAAGTTGGCTTGCAAACTAGTCATTAAATTTTACCTAGGTACCTGTAATTTGAGTTTGTGGGTTTGTATAAGGGAATGGAGAGAGTACTTGATTTTAAAAAGTATAAGGAGATGGATGCACTGGAACTTCCGAAGAATTATTTCATGAGTTTTTTTTTTGCAACCTGATTTCATGAGTTTAGAACTCAAGTCTAGTTTTTCATGAAAACTTTAGCGAACGTTCCTATACTGTGAAAATCCTTTGGTGCAAGCATCCATTTCCCCCATACATTGTGCCAATGCTTTTGCACGGTCAAAACAATCGTCTCCCTCTCCCGCTTTGGTTGCGTGCCGGTGCAAAGTCATTGGAACCGAAGCAAGCTGCTAAGTTCGCTTCTTCGTTCCGACGCATAGAATCTTCGTTCCGGGTAATTCAATCAGCTCGAAGAGAGCTTCGTATCGCTTTTCCCCTACGCCAAAGAATTAGAGATGGTCTTATATATGCATCAAGGATCCGTCCATGACAAGCTTCATTGCAGCAAGGGATCGACCTCGTTCGCTCAGGCAGCAGCGCATGCACGGCGATGTCGACGTGGGCGGCCATGGCGTTGCTGCTCTCTGTCATTGCGGCGGCGGCGCAGCTGCAGCCCGGGGCGCGCGCGGCGGCGCTAGGGACCCTTGGCGCCGGCGTTACGCTGCACGAAGATCAGCATCAGGTGCGCGCGCTGGTTTTCTTAACTGATTCACCTTCTTGCTTGCGACTTACTGCAACAACAAAAAAAATTCTTACTTTGTAGTAAATGTGGCACTCCTATATTTTTTGCTATGCAGATAATGTGACATAATGTAATGGTTTGCATGATACAACAGGTGGTGGTGGACAACGGCATTGTGCAGGTGGTGGTGTCCAAGACGCAGGGCCAGATCATCGGCGTCCGTTATGTCGACGACACTAACCTCCTCTACTTCAACAACAATGAGATATCAGGCGGGTATGTCCGCTATGTCTGGATTTTCATTGTTTATTTTTTCTTATTTTTTAAGTACATGAAGATTTTGCTAAATTCATAAACTTCTTTTAAAATTTATAAATATTTTTAAAATATCAACGGACATTCTTTTAAACTAATGCAACACTTTCAAAATTTGATGAACACTTCTTAAAATTTGATGGACATTTTAAAAATATCCACGAACATTTTTCAGAACTAACGAAAACCTTTTTAAAGTTCATTAACCTTTTCATAAATCCGTAAACACTTTTTTAATTCTCTAACACGTTTTTACTCTTTGTTTTCAAAACTCAACATTTTTTAAAAGCCATATGGCTTAATATTCAAACATTTTTTTAAAAAAATTACCAATATTTTGTTACACTCATGGCCATTTAAAAAAATCATAAATATTGTAAAAATTTGTGAACTTCTTCTTGAAAACTTGTGAATATTTTAATATTCATGAACACTTTTTGTTGTAATAATATCATTTTAGATAAATATATAGTAGACATTTTTTGGAGCTCCATGTGGTGGAGACCTCGTCGCTGTCGTCCTCTCTGCCATAGGGACCTGGGAGGACGCCTTTGCTATGCTACGCTAAGAAAGCGGCGCGGGGTCTTCTAACGAGCCAGTCTCTAGCAGATCCCGTCAAAACACCACCTGTTAAAACAGTATACAGGTCCCCCTAAAACGAATTTACGGTACCGCGAGGCATCGGACGAAACATATCCCGTAAAGGTTTTTTTCTTCCTTCTCTCCTCACGCTTCTTCTTCCCTGGTACGCACGCATGGACAAACTCGAACTCCGATCGGCCAAAACAGCGCTGCTCCGGCCTGCCGCCTTCTCCGGCGCCGCTCTAGCCCGTTGCCTACTCCGGCCCACCACGTGCTCCGGCCGGCCGCTGCCGAGCTCCTCCGCCTGCCCGCTGCTCGCGTGCGGCGTCACCAGGCCCCCTGCTTCGGGGTTGACCGGTTTTATGGGATCCTCAAAAAACGGCTCGAATCCTCCATATATGACGAATGGGTGCTCTAATACATGGGAACCTGTGAAAAAATTACGGGATATGCTATTTTACAGGATCTATTTGGTGCCTTTTTTCCAACCTGTACAGTAAATGTGAAGGTTTGGCCGCTTTTATGGGATCTGCTAGAGATACTCTTACCACTATCTAAGTGGCTTATGTGTAGTTATATAATTCGTAGTAATTTGAATCGTGATTTTGTATCTGAAAATTTGCAGGTACTGGGATGTAGTTTGGAACTTTCCAGGATCGGGATATCCCACGGGCATGAACGACATGTACATATCCTCAGTTCCTCACTGCTAGTAGCTTTTACACCTTGTTTCTTTTTTTCTGAGATAAAAATGTACACCTTGCTTAATGGAATCCCATTTGAATTTGCGCTTCCAGGTTGGACGGTACAGAGTTCATGGTGGTATCTGCGAGTGAGGAGCAAGTGGAGCTCTCCTTCATGAGAACCTACGACCCATCACGCCTCAACAGCGTCCCGCTCAACGTCGACAAGAGGTGCGCGCGCCACTCCATCATCGACCGATCCTATTTTCTTCATGGAATTCATGATTTCGAGCTCCATATTGATGTTCATCATGCATGAATCATGATCAGGCTGGTGATGCTGAGAGGCGGCTCCGGGTTCTACTGCTACTCCATCTTCGAGCACGCCGGCGGCTGGCCGGCCGTCGACGTCTCGGAGGCCCGGCTCGTCTTCAAGCTCGACCCCACGACGTTCAACTACATGGCGGTCTCGGACGGGATCCAGAGGTACATGCCGGGGGCGGCGGACCGGGACGCGCCCCGGGCCGTGCCGCTGGCGTACAAGGAGGCCGTGCTGCTCGTGCACCCGTCGGAGCCGCAGTTCGCGGGGGAGGTGGACGACAAGTACCAGTACTCCATGGACAACAAGGACAACCGTGTCCACGGCTGGATCGCCGGCGCCGGTGGCGACGGCGACCAGGTGCCGGTGGGGTTCTGGGTGGTCACCCCCAGCAACGAGTTCAAGAGCGGCGGCCCCCTCAAGCGCGAGCTCACCTCCCACATCGGCCCCACCTCGTTGACTGTGAGTGCTCGTTCTTTCTTTCTTGTGTTCCAGGAAGACACAAACGTACCCAACTGGTTCATGTCATCATGTGAAATGGCAGATGTTCATGGGGACTCATTACATCGGAAGCGACATGGTGGCGAGGATCGAGGCCGGCGAGCACTGGAAGAAGGTCATGGGGCCGGTGTTCATCTACCTCAACTCCAACCCAGAGCGGGGAGGCTTCCAGCCGCTGTGGGAGGACGCCAAGGCGCAGGCGGAGGTCGAGGCGAGCCAATGGCCGTACAGCTTCCCGTTGTCGCCGGACTTCCACACGGCAGGCGAGAGGGGCTCGGTCACCGGTCGGTTGCTGGTAAGAGACAAGTACACGAGCGGCGGCGAGGACGTGCCCGCCCGGCTGGCCTACGTCGGCCTCGCCGCTCCGGGACAGCCCGGCTCCTGGGCGACGGAGAGCAAGGTACATAGGCACGCACATATTCCAGTGAAATTCCACGAGACATTTTGGATCTGATTGTCATGGATGGTTGCCAACTTGCCATGGATTCAGGGTTACCAGTTTTGGACGAGGGCGTCGGCGACAAGCGGCAGCTTCGCCATTGACGACGTCCGGGCAGGGGAGTACAACCTCTACGCCTGGGTCCCCGGGGTCCTCGGCGACTACATGCGCACGGCTCCGGTAACGGTGGTGCCCGGCGTCGCCATTGCCCTCGGCGACCTCGTGTTCGAGCCGCCGCGATCGGGGCCGACGCTGTGGGAGATCGGCGTGCCAGACCGCAGCGCCGCCGAGTTCTTCGTCCCTGATCCCAACCCCAGGTACCTCAGCAAGCTCTTCGTCGCCAGGGACAAGTACAGGCAGTACGGGCTGTGGGAGCGGTACGACGAGCTGTACCCCGCCGGCGACCCCGTCTTCACCATCGGCGTGAGCAACCCCTTCAAGGACTGGTTCTTCGCGCATGTCACAAGGTGCCATTGATACTTAACTGAAACCTGAGCTGGCACGTTCCCTCTGTACCTTGCAAAACAGTCGGTAACTTTTGATGGTGCAGGAAGACGGGCAACGGCGAGAACGTGCCGACGACGCGGCGGATCCGGTTCGACGTGCCCCGCGTCGCCGCCGGCGGCACCTACACGCTGCGCATCGCCCTCGCGGCGGCGCACATGTGCAAGCTGAAGGTGCAGGTGAACGGGGCGACGGGGAGGGGGCCGGCGGGGGGAGTGTTGGTGACGCCCGAGTTCGGCGACGACAACGCGATCGCGCGGCACGGCGAGCACGGCAGGTGGTGGAGCTTCGAGTTCCCGATCGACGGGCGGCTGCTCGTGCAAGGGGAGAACACCATCAGCGTCACGCAGGCGAGGGCGTTCACCGTGTTCATGGGGGTCTTGTACGATTACGTCCGGCTGGAAGGGCCGTCCGGTTGGGATTCTGGCGTCACAAGTAGTGCTGGTCTAGGCGAAATCTTGCCTCTCGGTTTGCTATATGGGCTTGTCGTGCTACCAACATTGATATTTCTGCTAAGCAAGTGATACAGTCCATGATTACAAGTCTTTTGTTTTTTGTCGCGCAATAATACTACAACGAAATGGAAAGCAAAATGTTTAGACCAGCGCTAGCGGTCAGCCAACCGATCTGAGACAGTTGTCTGGTGCGAGGAACACGAGCCATTGGATTGATCCCTAGCTCGTCCCTCCTCCCTCGCATACCACGAAAAAACAATAGGGAGCTCGCCTTGCCCTACGCTCACGCCCTACAACTTCCTCGCCTCCCACCCCGCTCGCGCAAGGAAACCATAAGCCTCCGGCACTGTTCCACCCCGGCGATTAGCTTGCAGCACCGGCGTTGAGCTTTGTAGCAGCGTTGGTGTCTCTTGCAGCTCAGCGCGCCTCGCTCCGAGCACCATGCCCCTCTTGCAATAGTGCTGACCATCGTCGCAGCAGCTTGCCTCACTGCTTAGAGCAACATGTGTCCTGCCACCCTTGTATGATGTCTTTGCAACACATCGTCCCGCCCATTGTAGCATGGACACGTGGAGCGCAAGCCATTACCCTTGCAACATCGTCGTCCACCTTTGCAGCATCCACACTCAACGCTTGTAGCATTGATTCGTGGGCGACCAGCTTTGCGGTCCGTCGACTGCTTGCAACACTGTTTCATGGGTGCCGACTGTCTTGCAAATTGCAATACTGCCCCATGTGGTGGCTTGTCTCTCGAGTTTGTAGCAGACATCGTCTCCTCATGTGGACTTGCAATAGCTTCGAGAGGCCGCAGGGCATGTAAGACGACATTAGTCGGCTTGTCGCAATGGGGCATGAGACTATAGGAGTTGGCAACAGCGGTCGGCGCCTAGTGTGGGGAAAAAGTTTGGAAATAATAGTCATGGTTAACGACGAAGAAGGCAAAGCGAATGAGTGGTTGCGGTAGAGGATAAGGGTAACTACGAGTCGGGCGAGTATTATATCGGGCGGTGGACGGTGTGATTTGGTGGGCCCAACTTGCGTGCTCTGATTGTTCAAAGCTTTTGTTACCCTTAATTTGGGGTGCCATGTGTGGCTGTTCGCCCCCCTGATTTTATTTGTGCTAGGTAATTGCCAATGTGTTGCAACAGAAGAAAAAAAATCACAATGTCCCTAGGCCAATAAGCATGGCACAAGACCCCATAGGTCCACACCCTCTATTTCAACATGGCGGGGAATCAATATTTCATAAACAATGAATATGCGATATTATGAAGGCATAGGTTCTCAATTCAACTTGCATGCCATCGACCTATAGTCTAAACGATTAAGTTCGATACTGCCAAAAATAGTTACAAAGATGGGAAGACCACACACTAAAATACCAAATTTTAATAGACCGCAAGAAGTAACTAATACATTTTCTATCACCAAGATAATTAAAAGCACATTTGCAGATATGTGTGGAAAATGACCTTATGAAAATGTCAATATAGGTGAATCAATGCTGCAATCTGAAAGTGTGTCACGCAAGTTACCATCGCTCCAATGCATATGCTTCATATGAACACTTGTTGACAACAATCTGATGAAAAAGGAATACAACCACCCCCCCCCGACACACACACACACACACACACACACACACACACACACACACATATATATATATATAGTAAATGATTATATTTGATAAGGCAAAGCTACTTCGCTGCACCTATCTTAACCAAACTTTTCTTATTTGAGAGTGAGAAGGCAAAAACTTTCTAGTCGTGCATATAACATCTACGCATAGACCTGGCTCGGATGCCACTGTTGGGAAACGTAGTATTTCAAAAAATTCCTACGATCACGCAAGATCTATCAAGGAGAAGCATAGCAACGAGCGGGGAGAGTGTGTCCACGTACCCTCGTAGACCGAAAGCGGAAGCGTTAAGTAACGCGGTTGATGTAGTCGAACGTCTTCGCGATCCAACTGATTAAGTACCGAACGCACGACACCTCCGCGATCTGCACACGTTTAGCTCGGTGACGTCCCTCGAACTCTAGATCCAGCTGAGGCCGAGGGAGAGTTCCGTCAGCACGACGGCGTGGTGACGGTGATGATGAAGTTACCGGCGCAGTGCTTCGCCTAAGCACTACGACGATATGACCGAGGTAGAAAACTGTGGAGGGGGGCGCCGCACATGGCTAGGAACAATTGATGTGTGTTATAGGGGTGCCCTACCCACGTATATAAAGGAGGGAGAGGGAGGGAGGCAGCCTAGGGCGCGCCCAAGTAGGAGGAATCCTACTTGGGCCCCTAGTCCAATTCGCCCCCCCTTACCATATTTGGACAAGGGGGAGAGGACGGAGGGGGAAGGGGAAGGAAGTAGGAGTCCTACTTCATACTTTCCTTTTTCTCCTCTCCTTTCCCTTTCTCCCCACGTGGTTGGCCTTATAGGGGGCGCACCAGCCCCTTGTGGGCTGGTGTGTTCCCTTACTTGGCCCATAAAGCCCATATCTTTGTCGGGGGTTGCCCGGAACCCCTTCCGGTGACCTGGTATCACCCGAAACACTTTCGGTGTCCGAATATAGCCTTCCAATATATGAATCTTTACCTCTCGACCATTTCAAGACTCCTCGTCATGTCCATGATCTCATCCGGGACTTCGAACAAACTTCGGTCATCAAATCACATAACTCATAATACAAATCATCATCAAACGTTAAGCGTGCGGACCCTACGGGTTCGAGAACTATGTAGACATGACCGAGCCACATCTCCGGTCAATAACCAATAGCGGAACCTGGATGCTCATATTGGCTCCTACATATTCGACGAAGATCTTTATCGGTCAAACCGCATAACAACATACGTTGTTCCCTTTGTCATCAGTATGTTACTTGCCCGAGATTCGATCGTCGGCATCCTCATACATAGTTCAATCTTGTTACCGGCAAGTCTCTTTACTCGTTCCGTAATGCATCATCCCGCAACTAACTCATTAGTCACATTGCTTGCAAGGCTTATAGTGATGTGCATTACCGAGAGGGCCCAGAGATACCTCTCTGATACACGGAGTGACAAATCCTAATCTCGATCTATGCCAACCCAAAAAACACCTTCGGAGATACCTGTTGTAACACCCCGGATGTAACTTGCCATATTTGTAACTCCGACTCTTGCCATTTTCGGCTTTAAGTTATGAGATTCCCTTCGTGGTTGGGTTTTGTCTTCGTTTTGCATTTTGTTCATGTCATGCATTTCATTCCATGTCATTATGTGCATCGCATTTGCATACGTGTTTGTCTCATGCATCCGAGCATTTTCCCCGTTGTCCGTTTCGCAATCCGACACTCCCACATGCACCGGCGCACCCCTCTTATCTCTTTTCGTGAGCGGGTGTTAAACATTCTCGGAATGGACCGAGATTTACCAAGCGGCCTTGGTACACCACGGTAGACCGCCTGTCAAATTTCGTGCCATTTGGAGTCCGTTTGATACTCCAACGGTTAACCGGGTAACCGTGAAGGCCTCGTGTGTGTTGCAGCCCAACACCCCTCCAAAACGGCCCAATAACCCTTCCAACCCATCTCCATGTCCTCCGCCGTCGGATCACGATTGCGTGGGCGAAAACTACACCCCACTTGGACACTCCAAACTCCTCCTACCTATAAATATGTCCTCCCCGTCCAAAATCCCGGATGAAACCCTAGCAAATTCCCCTCTCCGCCGCCGGACGAAATCCCCATCGACGGACTTGTCCGCCGCCCTCACCGCCGCCACGTGTCGCCTCCTGGTTCGTTGAGACGCCGCGCCCACTTCGCCTGCGCCGCCCGCGCGCCGGCCCGCCGGGGCCCAGGCGGGGCCCTCCT